>NW_026067918.1:13173008-13234117 GCF_014885135.2 Alexandromys fortis | reverse complement strand
CCCTCGCCAGCCCAAAGAGCAATCAGGGTTCTCTGCCCTGTGGGAAGTCCAAGGACCACCCTCCTCCATCCAGGTCTAGTAAGGTGAGCATCCAAACTGCCTAGGCTCCCACAAAGCCAATAAGTGCAGTAGGATCAAAAACCCATTGCCATTGTTCTTGAGGTCAAATCCTCTGCTCTTGAGCAAGTGTTCTTAACCACTGCATCCTCTCTCCAGCCCCTACAACTTTTATTTAGTGTGTGTGCACGCACATGGAGGTCAGGGACAACTTCTTTCACCTTTGGTGAGGATTTGGTTCTCTCACCTTTACATGGCCAGCTTGTGCGGCAAGTGGACCTGCATCCCTTTTACCAGCCAGAGCCCAGCACTCTCGAGCCTCAGGCCAGAGCATCTTGAGTTTGAGGCTGGACTGGGATGCAGGGTGGAGCCCCTTAAAAGACAAAAACAAAAAACAGAAAAAAACAACTGTAGTAAATTTAGTCTTTGTGACTAAATCCTGTGTATTTCTAAGGTTCTTCTCTCAAAACACATCTCTGAAAATGACATCACAGAGCCAAAGTACCAGTGTGGTTTACCTTAAGGTATTCCTTACACTGAGCTTTGTGCTCCTGGGTACTGAACGTGTGTCTCCTCCTTTTGTGATTTTTCAGAAAAGATTAAAATAATATTCCTCTCCTGGTGTGGGAAGTCCGTCTATATATGTGTTGCTTTTATTGGTTAATGAATAAAGAAGCTGCCTTGGCCTGTAATAGGGCAGAGCAGAGCTAGGCAGGGGAAACGAAACTGAATATTGGGAGAAAGAAGGCGGAGTTGGGAGACACCAGGTAGCTCTGCCTGAGACAGATGCGGAACCTTGCCAGTAAGCCATAGCCACGTGACAACACACAGATTAATAGAAATGGGTTAACCAAAGATATAAGAGCTAGCTAGCAATATGCCTTAAGTGATTGGTCTAGCAGTGGCTTAAATAATATAGTTTCTAAGTGATTATTCTGGGTGGCTGGGACCGAACAAGTGGCCTCTAACAACACCCTTTTAGAACAGTACAGAAAATCTAAAGGGAGCACCATGCCTCATTCAAAAGTATCTGATCACACACAGCAGGAATGTGCTTACCACAGACTTCATTGTCCTGGCCATGGGGACTGTCCCAAAGAAAGTCCAGTCCTTTCAGAATGTCTCAAGAAACCAACTGTAGTTCAACTGTGCCCTCCCAAACTTTTTGTTGTTGTTGTTTGTTTTGTTTTTGAGACAGGGTTTCTCTGTGGCTTTAGAGCCTGTCCTGGAACTAGCTCTTGTAGACCAGGCTGGCCTCGAACTCACAGAGATCCGCCTGCCTCTGCCTCCCAAGTGCTGGGATTAAAGGCATGCGCCACCACCGCCCAACATCCTCCCAGACTTTATAGGTGAAAATCCAGACTCTTAAGGTAATTGCATAGAAGGGAGGGCCGCTGGGAGGTGTTCAGTTGCTTGTCTAAGAATATTAATCTACAAAATACCGTGATCCAGAGCTTCCAGCTTCCAAATGTATGCTAAATACATGTTTGTAGGCCATTAGGTCAATGATGGTTTGTTACAGCCACCGAATAGGACTAAAAAGGGAAATTCCCAGACCAAAACAATAGGTTTCCTTGGTTTACTTTGGCTCTGTAATTCTGGGCTGGCAAGTGGTGTCCAAAAGAGCTACACCTCAAAGCCAGCAGTTTTTTTTTTTTTTTTTTTTGTTTGTTTGTTTGTTTTGGTTTTTCGAGACAGGGTTTCACTGTGGCTTTGGAGCCTGTCCTGGCACTAGCTCTTGCAGACCAGGCTGGTCTCGAACTCACAGAGATCCGCCTGCCTCTGCCTCCCGAGTGCTGGGATTAAAGGCGTGCGCCACCATCGCCCGGCAGTTTTGGGGTTTCTTTTAGAAGATTTTTATTTATTTTTTTAAATATTTATTTATTTATTTTGTATACAATATTCTGTCTGTGTGTATGCCTGCAGGCCAGAAGAGGGCACCAGACCCCATTACAGATGGTTGTGAGCCACCATGTGGTTGCTGGGAATTGAACTCAGGACCTTTGGAAGAGCAGGCAATGCTCTTAACCTCCGAGCCATCTCTCCAGCCCCTCGAAGATTTTTAAAATTACTCTTTTGTTTTCTGAGAGACAGGGTTTCTCTGTGTGACTCTGGAGCCTGTCTTGGAACTCGCTCTGTAGACCAGGCTGGCCTTGGACTCCCAGAGATCCGCCCACCTCTGCCTCACAAGTGTGGGGATTAAAGTCATAGATGATCACCACCCTCCATTAATATTTTTTAAGCGCTTGAATCTTAGAAATTGTGATATAAACTGAAAGAATTTACAATCAGGGAAAATACTGACGGGGCTTTTAGATTTTTTGTTCTTTTTTTTTTCTTCAAATGTCAGTCACTGTATCTAGACCCTATGAAAAAGCTTGGTGGCAGGAATAGGCGGGAGAGATGACAGCTCAGCATCTGAGAGCACTGGGTCCTCTTTCAGAGAGGTTCAGGTTCAATTCCCAGTACTCACATGGTCACTCACAGGCGACTAACTCCAACTGCAGAGCATCCAGCGCCCTCTTCCGACCTCTGTTGGTACTGCATGCACGTGGTGTGCAGAGACATAATGCAGGGAAACCATTTACATACATGAAATAAATCTAAAAAATAAAAAAGCTGGGCGATGGTGGCGCACGCCTTTAATCCCAGCACTCGGAGGCAGAGGCAGGCGGATCTCTGTGAGTTCGAGGCCAGCCTGGTCTACAGAGCGACTTCCTGGACTGACTCCAAAGCTACGGAGACCTGTCTAGAAAAACCAAAAAAGTAAAAAAATAAAATAAAGAAGCCACTTTGGAAGATTTGCACTTGGGGTGCTTCAGACTAGGGTGTTGTGGGTGGGTCAGAGTTCAAACCGGGCCCATTCAGGTGCAGGACCACGAGGCTCCTGCAAAGCAAGCACGAGACACGCCTGGGCACACCTGTGCTGCGTGTGGAAGGCAAGCCAAATCTATCAGAGAATAAGAGCGGGGAAAACCAGGTGGTGATGGAGTTTGGTTTTGAAATACTTTGCCATAGAACAGCTAGGATAGGGTATTGCAGATCCAGCTTCCTTGGAGACAAAAATACTTCATGAAATAATTAACCTTAAAAGAAAAAAAATTAAAAAAGAACAAAGAAATAATTAAGCTTGAAAGAACTCTTGGCTTGCTTCAAAGTTGCTGACGTGTGGCCAGAGGCAATAAATGCTTGGCTGAACTAACAAGGCCGTAATTGCTGAAGATACATGATGGGCCACCGCATTCCTAATGTCATCTTTGAAGCCTGATGCCTGCAGCCAGCAGCTGCTGCCCACATGCCTCAGGGCAGGTATGCCCGGCAGAGGACACCAGTGGTGGCTTTTGTTGGATCCCAGTGCGAGGCCACCCTTGGGGGAAGCCACTGTGGCGTGCTCGGCCGGGGTAGCAGGAACTGAACCTTCAGGGGGAACTGGCGCTGCTGCCACCACCGCACGACAGGAAGGCCCTCGGCTAGGTCGGGTCCTTCCTTCCTGCAGACTGCGGAGCGCACGCGCTCGGTCCCCGGAGCGAGGCGCCCTCCACGGTGCAGCCGGGGACAATGGGACAGGGCGCGGGCGCAGCTACGGCGGAGCCCTGGGGGCCAGGGTGGCCGCGCGCCGCCGCTCTGGAGGACACGGCCCTCGTCTCGCAGGCACAGGCACCGGACACTCGGTGCCAGGCGCGACGCGGCCGCCCCACGCGGGACGCGCCCACGAGGCCCGCCGCAAAATGGCGACCGCGCCGACCGGCGCCCCCTGCCGGCGCATGCGCAGGGCGGCCCCGCCCGCGAGAGCGGAAGTCTTGTGACCCCGGAAGTGACCGTCGGAGCGGCGGGCAGCGGACGACGTTCGTCACTTGGTGCGGGAGGGAGCGCGAGAGCGGCGGTCGAGCCTCCGGTGAGTGGGCGCCTTGCGCGGGCGCGGGGCGGCGCGGCGCGCGAGGGGAGCGGGGCGGCTTTGTGCGGCGGCCCCGGCGGCAGCGGCGCTCGCGGGCGGGCGGACAGGCGGGCGGGGCGCGGTCACGACAGCGGGCGGGGCAGGCTCGGGGCGCCTCGGAGGTCCCGTCCGAAGGGTCGCGGCTGCCCAGGCCAGGGCGCCAGGTGCCCGTGGGACCCAATCCCCGGCCACGCGGGCGGGGTCCGGCGTGGAAGCCTCGCCCGGAGCTCCCGCCGCGCGGCCCCGCCCCGCCCGGATTGCGGGCCCTGCGGAAGTGCGGGCCGCGCCCTGGATGCTGTCGCCCGCGGCCACGCTTGGCCGCGTCGGGCGGGGTCGCCCGGAGCCTCACGGTGTCGGACCCCCGCTTTCTGTGTTTGTTTGGCGGACACCTCGCGGAGGGACGACGGCGTGGGGGCCTTGTGGCCGGGCTGTCCGCTCATCACTGCGCATCGCCTGCAGGGATCCGAGTGGGTTTCTGGGAGGAGACATTGGGGGAAATCTGCGGAACTGAAAGACACCCGAGGCGCTTCCGTCCGGGTTGGTTCTGCACCGCCACTGACGCCTTAGGGTCAGGGCCCAGAAACAGGTTCCTGAGATTTATTTACTAGCGGTGCACCAGCTCCCGAGTTGCATTCGCAGACCCTCACAAGCGAGGACCACCGTGCAATTTAGGATCTCCTTTGGGCTCTTAGGATTTAGAGCGGTCGCCACATAGTTGAGCTTAGGACGGCAATCGATTGGCAGGAACGCTCAGACGCTTGTCCTGCACGTGGTTTAGACACAGAGCATCCTCCTTTAGGAGAACTTACCTCCCGGACCCAGTAAGAGTGTCTTGGGATTAGAGCCTGGGCAGCTGGGGGCAGCAGGAGGCCCCAAGGGAGGTAGTGATCCATCCGCCAGTTCAGTTCGGTCTGGAGGCTCCTCATTCTTTAAGGGGAGGAAAGGTGTTTTGCTTCTGTGAGGCACAGGCTGTGGTCCCCATTTTGTTGCTTGTGATGTACCTAGGGTGTCGCCCTCTCAGCTGAGCCTCTGAGTTAGTTGAGCAGTGGCAGCAGCCTCCTGTGTCCTCACGAAGTTCCCCACGCGTGTTTACCTCCATCATTCCCTGCCGGTGTCAGGGTCTCCCTAGGGTGGAAGGCCTCCAGGCGGCCATCGTCCCACTCACTCCCTACCCACAGGTGTCCCAGGCTAGCGGTGAGCATGGCAGAACAGGAGCCCACTGCTGAGCAGCTTGCCCAGATAGCGGCCGAGAATGAGGAGGATGAGCACTCCGTCAACTACAAGCCCCCAGCCCAGAAGAGCATCCAGGAGATCCAGGAACTGGACAAGGATGATGAGAGCCTTCGGAAGTACAAGGAGGCCCTGCTGGGCCGAGTGGCTGTCTCTGCAGGTAGGTGGGTTGGAATAAGGATGTCACCTGACCCTGCCACCACCCCCTTTCCAGTTGGCCTCCCTCCCTTCAGAGAGTTGAAAAAAATCTAAGGAATGGGGCCCTGACTCTTGACGACTCTTACTCTCCAGACCCCAATGTCCCCAACGTCATTGTGACCCGCCTGACCTTGGTGTGCAGCTCTTCCCCGGGCCCTCTGGAACTGGACCTGACAGGTGAGTGGGTCCTGGAGTCCCTGGGTGGGGCAGCTGGCATCCAGTCGCTGCCCCTAAAAATACTTTTCTGCACTGGTGCCCTCTGGTGGGACAGAGGAGAAGTGCAACTAGGTGCTCTCCAAGGCTCTGCTTTGTGTCAAGGAAGGGGCTGTGGGAAGTGAGTGTGGGGGCAGGGTGGGAAGCCTCCAAGCCTTCAGCTGAACCTCCTCCCCAAAACAGGTGATCTGGAGAGCTTCAAGAAACAGTCATTTGTGTTGAAGGAAGGTGTGGAGTACCGGATAAAAATCTCTTTCCGGGTAAGGGAGAGGCTTCGTGAGGCCCGGCAAAGCGGGGCAGAGGAGCAGGACTGGGGAGCCAGCTGACCCTTGCTCTGTGTTCCCACAGGTGAACAGAGAGATTGTGTCAGGCATGAAGTACATCCAGCACACATACAGGAAAGGGGTCAAAAGTAAGTGGGTGCACTGTGGAGTGGGAGCTTGTGGGTTTGGGGAGAGGCTCACAGCACCGTGACCTTGTCCTTCCTGCCCCGCAGTTGACAAGACTGACTACATGGTCGGGAGCTACGGACCCCGGGCTGAGGAGTACGAGTTCCTCACACCCATGGAGGAGGCCCCCAAAGGCATGCTGGCGCGGGGCAGTTACAACATCAAGTCCCGCTTCACAGACGACGACAAGACTGACCACCTGTCCTGGGAGTGGAACCTCACCATCAAAAAGGAATGGAAGGACTGAGTTCCAGCTGGGAGGCGGGCAGGGCGACGGACAGACAGAAGGACCGACATGCCCCATCCCAAACCCCTACCCCCGCCCCCCCAAACCAAAGTGCTGACAGGACCCTCCCTCACCATTCCTCCCTGGTCCTCTCAGGCAGGCAGCTCTTCTGTCTGCCCCTCCTCCACCTCCTGCCTGCAGGCCCCTGTGGTCTCCAGTGTCACATTGCTGCTTCTGCCTGTGCGGTGGGGGAGGGGTTCCAGCCCAGGCCTCCAATCTGCTGTGTCCCTCCAGGTTCCCTCTGTCTTCCCTTCCTCAGGCCCTGGCTTCTAGAATGGAATGGAACACTGGGTTGCCCAGCCCAGTTGTCTCTGCCCCAGCTGAGCTAGGTTGCTCGGCGTGGGCAGGGTTGGGCTGTCTGTCCTTTAGCCCCACCACTCCCTGGCCAGGTCATCCATCACTGTCAGTCACTGTCTAACCATGATGCCTTAACATGTGGAACGTGTACTGGGGGCCGTCGCTAACTCTTAACTCCCCTGTCTGCATGAGCATGTGGTCTCCCCTGTCCTTGCCTTGTCTGCCATCCCCATCCTGGTGACCCACCCACGGAGGCCTGGGGTGCTGCTGTTGCTTCCTGCAGGCCTGGCCAGCTCTTCCCCCTCCCCGTGGCCAGGGTTGGGGTGGCTCCAGTAGCTAGGGGAGGGTCAATTGCCAAAACACAATGCCTCCAGCCCCATCTAGGAGGCAGGATAGGGTGCCTCATTCCTCTGCCTTCTCTGTCCTTAGAGGCAGCACTCGAAGCCCCTGCCCCAACAGAGAGCCCCTGAGGGACAAAGCCAGCCGAGCCTTACTTGTCTCACCTGGGCCCTAGGGCCTGAACCTCGTGCCTGGCCTGTCAGTATTTATTGCCTCCATCTGGGCCAGCTGGCCTGATGCCTCTGCCCTGGCTCTTGGTGCCACCATCCCTGGGCAGGCCCTCCCTGGACCCAGCCAGGACAAACGTGGGACCAAGTGCACACAGTTGGGAGCTGTCTCCTGTGCCTCCCCTCCCCCTCCCCGGTCCCCCGTGTGGAGTCTGCCAGGCCTAGGCCTCAACAGGCAGAGGAGCCTGTCCCTGCTTCTCTTCTGACTGGGAAATAAACACCCCTGAAGGAGTCTGGGGTGGTGTGGTCTATGCTCCTTGTGGGGCTTGGAGGGAATGGCAAGGCTCCCGTGGTGGGTGGAGTTCTCTGGCTAGGGGTGGCCTGCTGCTCACAGCCTTGTTGTGTCTTTGCTACTGGCTTCCTGTAGAGAAGTGAATATAAAAGAAACCCCGGAACCATGGTGACCTGACTCATTAATCTAGACCCTCCTGGGAGTTGGCCCTGGGCACAGAGGGATCACTAGGGTCAGCACGCCCTAGCAGGAGCTTGTCCTCAGGATGTAGTCTCACCGGCCACGCCTGGATGTCTTCACTTGGGTTCTCTCACACAGATGTCAACAGAATAGGGGCTCCACTAGAAGATCTAGAACCTTAAGAGACTGATCTGGGTCCGCACAACTTGTGTGGCTGGAACAGGAAGTTGGTACCCCAGAAGCCTCGCTCCACATTCGAGTATGGAGCTCTCTAGAGCATCTACAAGGCTAGGGACAGGCCCATTGCCCCATGTGGAAGCTTGTAGAGGAACCCTGAGAAGCGCCTGGGCCTTAACCAGTGCAGCATTAGCTGCTGCATAGCCCTGCAATGACCACAGGGAGGCAGGATTACATGTCTGAGCACAATGAAAGACAACCTCAAAGCCCTGCCCTGCCCTGCCCTTACAGGGATGTGTGCTCAGTGACCAGAAAACACCAAGCAGGAGTCACACCAGAAACTTAATTTTGACCTGGTGCCAGTTTTGGAAGCCACCCTCTGGTTAAGTTGTTCAGTAAGTAAAGTGGTTGTACTATCCATGCAGCTAGCAGTGGTCAGCTGCTACCCTGGAGCTTCCCAGGCTGGCTTTTGGGGTCCACCACTGTTGGCCAGTGGAGTGAAACTGCTGGCCTTTTATAAGTCAGGGGCCATGTCAGTCATCCCTACCAGTCCATGGGAACCCACAGAATAGTGGAGCCACTAACCTGTTAGTATTAGCCCCTCGCAGTAAGCAGCCAAATTGTTGACCCAAGCCTCTCCCAGAAATGTTCCTGGCACCATCAGGCAGGCCTTAGCAGGGTGAGGCTCTTTCCCCAAGCCCTGCAGCTTGACAAAGCCAGGACCGGCCAGTCAACTCTTAAAACTTTAATCTGTCAGCAATTGTTTATTGAGGAGGGGCTTATGAAGTTCACATCGGATCAAGAAACTTAATCTTACAACTCGAGGTTCGTCCTAGCCTGGTAGGTGTGTGAACTCAGACCCTGAGTGCCAAGTGTGCAAGCACACTGCCAACAACTAGGACTTTGCCCTGGCTCCTCCCTGAGCAGGTTAACTTACGATGTCCTAATAAAGTGCATGACGTGTTCCTTAGGTCCCAAGTCTAACCAGATCTCACCCCAAACCCCAGGAGCCAGAGGCAGGGGCCTCCCCATCCACTTCCCTCTATCCATGGCTCCAGGAATTCCCTCGTTTCTAGCTTCTCAGGCACCTCCAGATGGGCCTCCCTCCCCAAGGAAGGTCATGGTTGTAGGTAGTAGCAGTCACTGAGCAGTCAGTCGGCTTCCATGGTGTACGTAAGTAATCAGCTATTTTGATTTACAAGAACCTTCTCCAGCCGGGCGGTGGTGGCGCAAGCCTTTAATCCCAGCACTTGGGAGGCAGAGGCAGGCGGATCTCTGTGAGTTCGAGGCCAGCCTGGTCTACAGAGCTAGTTCCAGGACAGGCTCCAAAGCCACAGAGAAACCCTGTCTCGAAAAAACCAAAAAAAAAAAAAAAAAAGAACCTTCTCCATGCCCAGCATCATCCCATATCAGGGCTACTCTACCCGTGGGCTATGTATACCATGTCCTGCTTCCCGCTTCCCCCTAGGCTGTCACCAGCTCTCAGCTCATGCTCCAGTACAGATGTTGTGACCAGTGGCACCAACCTGCTGTTCACCCTACCGGACACCTGGAAAAATAGCAGTAATACTCAAAACCCTTAGCTCTGAGTGAGACTCTTTCCTGAAGGATATCCTGATACAGTTCTAAAAGTGGCCAGACAAATGGGCTCCAGCCGGTGTGGGTCTCGCATGACCTGGACTCTAGGTCCAAACTACCTCTTCTGCAGTGGGAGCTGCTCTTAGAAGTTATCAGCTTGGCCCTCAAGGCTACAGCCCATAGATGTTCAGATGATCCAACCTGCATTCTTTGGGTTGGGACATAATACCTCTATGTTATTTGGCTACTCAACAATCCCAGAGGGTCCAGGAATTTCAGGCCTCCCTCTGGCTTCTCAAGAACACGCTGCTGTGCCTGTTTGGGTCTGTGTAGAAGACCAATGCAGAAAGTAGACATTCATCAGTCTAAGATACTATGAGCACACGGGGAGGGGGGTGTTTTAGGGCTGGCCCCTCTTTCACACAATGTCAGTACCCCTACCTAGCTGTTATCCAGACAGGGCAGTTGCCTACACTGAGAGCCTTGTCCATCCTGTGCCTGCCCTAACAGCCCAGAGATAAGCTGAGATCTGATCCTATTTACTTCAGCCTGTCTTGTATATACCTGGAATGCTCCCGGGATGGTCCACTTCTTTTTTGTATTCTACTCTGTGTCCTGGAGGCAAGTTATCTTTAAACTATCACACTCAAAGCCCTACTCTGTTTACCTCCATAGACAAAACACCCCACCCCTACTTGTCCTTCAGCTCCTGGTACTCACCAGGTGTAGCTGAATGTACCTGTAAGTCCAGTGATTTAGGAGGTGGAGGCACCAAAATTGCTAAAAGTTCAGGGCCACACTGGTCTACACAGTTTCGAGACAATAGGACTACAGAGAGAGAGAGAGAGAGAGAGAGAGAGAGAGAGAGAGAGAGAGAGAGAGAGGGGGGGGGGGGGGGGGGGGGGGGGGGGGGGGGGGGGGGGGGGGGGGGGGGGGGAGGGAGGAAGAAACTTAAAAATAAAACAGAAGAATTTATCCATCTGCCTCTCCCATGCTGGGATTACAAGGGAACACTACCATACCAGCTGACTTTCTCTTCTCTGTCTTGGCTCCAAATTACAGTTTGTAAAACAGGTCAAGGCAACCACAAAACTACTGGAGATGGCGCAGCAGACCTGAAACAATTTCTATCACACCCAAGAGCAGGAGTGTGAACAGGTACTCCAGTTAGACAGAGAAAGGGAGACACACCTAGCCCAGCTGCTGCGGGACTGGGTACATCTGCTCATAAGCCCTCCTGGGCCTGTAGTCACCCTTTGGACACACGAAGGTTTTCCAGGGGGCACAACCAGTCTCTGACTCTCACCCTCCCTACCCTGGATGTGGTTGGGGCACAAGGGGCTTGGTCTTCAAGATAGAAACTCTAAGCAGAGTTACATGTAGGAAAGGTGGTAACACATGCCTTCATTTTGTGTCTCAAAAGAAACTATCAAAATACAGACGCATACTTAGGTTTCAACGTTTCTGAGAGCAGTATATTATGAGTCAATGTGTAGAGACTTAACATGGGAGTGCTTCCTGTCTAGTGACCCTTAGCTATCAGGACTGTTTCTGTAGTAGGAAGTGCAGAAAGGGGAGGCTGCCAGAAGGGAGCAAACAGAGCATGGGGGTGGGGGTGTGCAAGTCGGGTGACAGGCGTCGTGCAGTAAGGAAAAGAGTGGGCTGAACGTTGACAGGGATTGCTCACAGCTGTCACCCCAAGCACTCAGCCGGCTGGGGCAGCGCTTGAACTATCGCTTCAAGCTCGAGGCCATTGAATTCCAAGCAAATCAGGTCTAGAGTGGCTCAAACCCAAAAGACAGTGATGAATCTGGGATAAGTCGAGATAAAACGTGAGTCTCGTCTGTAACCCTAAAGGTTGGTTTACAGAAGTCAAAGTTTCCATTATTTAGCCCAACACACACAAATGCCACTTCAACATGAGGAACTGCTTTCTCCACTTCCCAATCGGGCTTCCACGAAGTCTGGGGCGCACTCTACTCCGCAGCTGTCTCGGGGGCGGGGGATGGCCGCAGTCCCTCGGACAACCAAGGATCGAAAAGAAGCGCCCAGGACGGTGGTGGCGCACGCCTTTGATCCCAGCACTCAGGAGGCAGGGGGATCTCTGTGAGTTCGAGGGTAGCCTGGTCTACAGAGCGAGTTCCAGGTCAGCCAGGGCTACACAGAAAAACCCTGTCTCGAAAAAAAGCAAAAACAAAATAAAGAGCCCGGCAACGTGCCCGCAGCCTGTGGGGACACCGAGCTGGAACCACGACGCCAACGAGCGGACCACGGAGCATAGACGTGGGCAGGGGCTGCACGGGCCGCACGCGCACAGGAAGTTGCATCACCCGGCTTCCGGGCGGGGCCGCAGGGGCGGGGCCAGTACGGAAACGCGGTCCAGTCAGAATGCAACACGAGGGGCTTCGGAGGCGCAGGCGTAGCTCCGCCCAGGAGCTCGGGGCTCCGCCCCACTGCCACGTTCGACGGAGAAACGCGCAGGGTGCGCGCATCTCTCGGCCAATCAGGAGCCACAGGGCCGGGCCGTGGAAAGGCTGCGGCCGCCCCAGAAGTCTGGAAGGCGTGGGAAAAAGTCGCCAGTCAGAAGTCCAGAAAGAGAAAGTTCGCCTCTGCCAGCCAATCAGAGGCGGGGGAGCGCGGTGCGTGTGCGCGCCCGCGCGCGCACTCGGGCCAATCCCGGGCGAGAACGGGCAGGCCTCCCGGTCTCCTCGGACCGTGCGGCGGAGAGGGCGGGCCCCTCGGCGTCTCGGCCAATCAGACGGCGCGGCGGGGCGCAGGCGCGCGGCGGCCGACGCGCGCGGCGAGGGGGAGGTGTGGGCGCGTCCCCGGCCCAAGATTTATAAAGGCGAGGTCTGGACCTACACGCGCGCTCTCGTCGCTTTGGCTGTCCCGGCGGCTCCAACCTAACCGCCCCGCCCGCTGCCGACGTCCGACATGCTGAGCCGTTCTCTGCTGTGCCTGGCCCTGGCCTGGGTGGCCAGGGTGGGCGCAGACGCCCCGGAGGAGGAGGACAACGTCCTGGTGCTGAAGAAGAGCAACTTCGCAGAGGCGCTGGCGGCGCACAACTACCTGCTGGTGGAGTTCTGTGAGTGAGCCGCGGGCCCGGGCGGGCAGGGCCCCTGGTCCACGGACCGCAGCTCAGGGCCGCACTCGGCGGCACCCAGCGCTGCCCGGTGCGGTGGCCCGTAGTTCCCGGCTTGTCCCAGGGAGCACAGGCTGGCGGGTTCCGGACTGGACCTCGCTGGGAGCACCTACTGTCAGCTTCTCTGCTTCCAAGCCTTCCAGAGAGCATCCTTCCCACCCAAAGTGGAAATCGTTGTGTTCAGGGCTCTTGGAAGGTGGCTGAGTGGCTTAGGATCAGGAAGGTGTCTGTGCCCGACGTCTGCATGGCCCGATCCGTCTGTTAGCTGGGAAGAACAGGATGGGCTGTGTGAGCAGTAGCAATGCCGATAGAACAGGTCCAGCCCTGTTTACTATGCCCACCCTCCGTGTAGCTTGCCCTCGCCTCCTCACTGGGAAGTAGGCCAGGTCCTAAGCCTTACTTCTCTTTACAAGTGTGTGAACTCCAGCACAGCTGCCAGGCTGCTTTGACAGATTGTCACGTTCCCACACTAGAAAGAGTAGATTCTGATAGGCATCTGGGCTAGTTCTTGCTAGGGATAGTGCTGGGCCAGCAACCTTTTAACCTTCCCTGCATTCTTAGTGGGGAATCCGAGGGATACATTGACCCTGATTACTGGAGACAATGGGACGTTACAAGTCAGGATTATTTTGCCGTGTTGGTGGTCACAGGGCAAAGTAGGGGTTGGAGTTGTCACTCATGGCCTCTGTCCTGATATTGCCCAAGAGCACCAGCTATCAGCTCAGTCTCGTGTCTGCGTTAAGAGGGGTTATCTTGGTCTGCTGATAAGGTTTTTATGAAAGGGAGGTACAAAGTAGAAAGGGGAGCAATAGACCTGGGTCAAGGACCGCCTTCCAGTGACCTGCTTCCTTCTCAGATGCCCCATGGTGTGGCCACTGCAAAGCCCTGGCCCCTGAGTATGCCAAAGCTGCCGCGAAACTGAAGGCGGAAGGTTCTGAGATTCGACTAGCGAAGGTGGATGCCACGGAAGAGTCTGACCTGGCTCAGCAGTATGGCGTCCGTGGCTACCCTACAATCAAGTTCTTCAAGAATGGAGACACAGCCTCCCCCAAGGAATACACAGGTGTGACCCTAGCGCTGCCCTCCAATGACTGTGTAGGCTTGGGGAGCTAAGCCAGAAGTGTGTCTTAGTGGCTGGGAACCTTCGCAGAGGCTTGGGAGCCCCAGAAGTGTGCCTTAGTGGCCGGGAACCTTTGCAGAGGTTTGGGGGGACCCTGTTGGCATCTGAGGACCATGGGAAGAAAGTTCCCTTTTTGGAGTACCTGACAGGAAGAGTGTCACATCTGTGATGACCCCAGAGTGGCATGTTGGCTGAGGCTTATCTTAGGATTGACCAATTAGGGGAGGGAGGCGACTGCCTCTCTGAATGCACGGGGCTTTGGGCTATTGGTCCTCACAGAAAATAGTGCTTCCAGATAGTGTAGGCGTGGCACTCCGGCTGCTTCATAGGCATCGCTCACAGTGTGTGCCAATACCTGGCCAAGCATTCGCTGCACTTCCCTTTGGAACCCTTTCACAGCCTCAACATCCGAGTCGTTGGTGACAGCCTGCAAATCGAAGCTTCCAGTTGTCACCCAGCCACTGCTAAAGCTATTTTCATAGCGGCTGGGCCTTCACATAGGCAATTCATTAGTTACTGCCCGCAGAAGACGACTTGGGTCTCCAAAGCCAGTTTCCTGAAATAGCCACTCAAAGCCATGTGCTGGGTGGCGTGAAAGCAACTTACCCTGTGCTGTAAAATCCTTTGAGCAGCCTTGTACTGGTCAGTGTCAGCCGCTCTGGTCACTTTCCTCGGCTGTCTGTGGTCTCTACTTTTTACGTGAGTTCACTGTCGGGGTAGTAAGTTCGTGGTCCAGAACTTTGCTCATGCCTGTGGCCGGCGCCTGGGAAGCAGAGGCAGGACTGTCTCGCAAGTTTGAGGCCAGTCTAGTTTGGGTGCCAAGCCATCCAGATCTGCAGAGTAAGACCCCACCTGAAAAGTACGCAGTTCAGTTGGGAGAGTTCTTGCGTGGTGTGTATGAAGACCTGGATACAGTCCCCACCCCTGAATAAACTGGGCATGGCGACATTTTATTGTGTGTGCGTGCACAGGCTCCAGAAACACTGTTTATTGTATCTTGTGCATTCTGTGTTGGATTCTTGGAACTGGAGTTACAGGCGGTTGTGGGCCACCCATTGTGGGTACTGACAACCATACACAGGTCCTCTTGAAGAGCAGCAAATGTTCTTTTTTGTTTTGTTTTTTGAGACACGGTTTCTTAGTTTAGCACTGGCTGTCCTGGAACACAGAGATCTGGGATCCCAAATGCTGGGTTTAAAGGCGTGAGCCACTACACCTGGCTTCAGCAAGTGTTCTTAACAATTGAGTCATCTCTCCAGCCCCCACAAACAAAATTTAAAGAAAAAAACATTTTTGTTTTTAGCCAGGTAGTAGTGGAACACCCAGAGTCATGGTAGATCCAATGTGCAGACCAGCCTTAATTAGTCCAAGTGACCAGTCCAGGAGGAGAGCATCACCTGTCAGCCTCTACCTCAAGGAAGAAGCAGGCCTTCTCTCTCCTCACTGTGTCAGTCAAGCACTCCATATCTTTCCAGTTCTTACCCATCTGAGAATTGGGTAGGGCCAGACAGAAACTCCTGGCCCACCCAGGTGTTGGGGTCAAGTTGAGCCTGTTTTAGGGTGGCAGAGCTTGCACTGGGGTTGACTAACCACATCTCCAGGGTGTAACCCGGTGTGGAGCAGTGGAGCGGAAACTGAGTGGAAGGAACTCTGGCACTTCAGGAAATTTGGAAAATGCAAGCAGACTGGGGAGAAGCAGCTAGTGGGCAAGCCCTGCTTTCCAGATGTGCACACTCCTTTCTTGACAGGCACGGCAGTAGCTTCTGGAATTCAGAGGCTGCGGCCAGTGTTCTGTAGGAGAGCGTCTTGTTCTAGGAATGGGCTGGCCTGTCTTGAGCCTACTGGGCACAGCTCAGAAGAGATGACCCGGTAGGGTGGGCGATACCCTGTCTCACAAGAACTTGCATTTGTTTGGGGCGCAGCTGGCAGGGAAGCTGACGACATTGTGAACTGGCTAAAGAAGCGAACAGGCCCTGCTGCCACAACCCTGTCTGACACTGCGGCTGCGGAGTCCTTGGTGGACTCCAGCGAGGTGGCCGTCATCGGTTTCTTCAAGGTAGAGCTTGCAGAGGGACCTTACAGAGGGAGGATCCTGGCGCTTGGGTGGGCACTCCGCTGCTGCTCCTCAGGAGCTCTGCTCAGAGTTGGGTGTGTGGTCACCTCTGCTTCCCTTCCTCTTCCAGGACGTAGAGTCAGACTCTGCCAAGCAGTTCTTGCTGGCAGCCGAGGCTGTGGATGACATACCTTTCGGAATCACGTCCAACAGTGGTGTGTTCTCCAAGTACCAACTGGGCAAGGATGGAGTGGTCCTCTTTAAGAAGGTGAGTCACCTTGGGCAGCTGTGCCTGGGCAGTTCAGGTGTTGGTCTGCAGGGGGTGGTGTTGCCTGCTTATGTTGGGAAGGACCAAGCTGGCTGATGGGATGGATAGCGATCAAGGGTCTCTGATGCTTCTTGTTGGAGTTAGACTGTGGCAGCCACTTCATACTGTGGCCTCTGGACCAGCTTCCTGTGACAGCCAACACACTAGGCCTCCTGAACAACATAAGGGGTGATTATGGCGAGATGTGACCAAGGTGACTGTTGGAGCCATTTACTCTCCCTCCCTCTCTTTTCCGGTCTTCCCTCTCTTTAAGATAGGGTCTTACCTGTAGCGCTGGCTGACCCGAAACTCGTATAGCCAGGTGGTCTGTAACTCATGGCAGCTCTCCTGACTCCATCTCTCAAGTGTTGAAACTATAGATCTGGTCTGAACCAGGTACCTGACCTGAAAAATCTTTTTTGTTTGTTTTTCGACACAGAGTTTCTCTGTGTAACAATTCTGGCTGTTCTGGCACTCATATTGTAGACCAGGCTAGTCTCAAGCAGATCTGCCTCCTTTGTGCTGCCTCCCAAGTGCTGGGATTAAAGGCCTGCACCACCCAGCTTAAAGATCTTTTTTTTTTTTTGTTTTTTTTGAGACAGTTTCTCTGTGGTTTTGGAGCCTGTCCTGGAACTTAGCTTTTGTAGATCAGGCTGGTCTCGAACTCACGGAGATCTGCCTGCCTCTGCCTCCCAAGTGCTGGGATTTAAGGCGTGCGCCACCACCGCCCGGCTTTAAAGATCATTTTTAAAATTTTAAAATTTATTTTTAATTTTATGTGCATTTGCCAGTATGTATGTCTGAGGGTGTTTGAGCCATCCACTGGGACTGGAGCTTTAGACAAGTGTGAACTGTGTGTGTGTGTGTTTTTTTTTTGTTTTGTTTTTTGTTTTTTCGAGACAGGGTTTCTCTGTGGCTTTGGAGCCTGTCCTGGAACTAGCTCTGTAGACCAGGCTGGTCTCGAACTCACAGAGATCCGCCTGCCTCTGCCCGAGTGCTGGGATTAAAGGCGTGCATCACCATCGCCCAGCGGTGTGAACTGTGTGGGTGCTGGGAATTGAGCTCAGGTCCTCTGGAAGAGCAGCCAGTGCTCTTAACCTCTGAGCCATCTCTCCAGCCCTAAAGATCATTGTTAAGTTCCCAGTCTAGTGACTTTAATTATATCCATGGTACCAAGGAACCTATTGTCGGGACTTTTTCCTCAGCCTAGACAAGAGCTCTGGAGCCTTGGCTATGGATCCATGACCCCTGTATCCTGGCCCCACCCCTGGCAGACCTCCCACTTGAACACCTTCAGATCCTAATCCTGTTGTCAGTTTTTCTGTAGACACCAAGTGTCGTTGCCACGTCTTCCCGTTACAGGGATGCAGCAGACTCTGATCTTTGTCTTACCTGAGAGTCGGGGTGCTGTCTGGGCACCCATACTTTTGCAGCCTAGCTGTACCAAGATGGGGGTGGTGAGAAGCTCATGTCACTCGGGTAGAAGGTGTACCAGGGAGAGAAAATTCTGAGAGGAAATATCTAGGGAGTGGGGAGACAGGAGCTGGTCCTCATGGACTGGAGAATAAAACCCTGGAGTGCTGTCCCCTGTGGGAGGAATGGCACAGAGGGGAAAAAAATACTCTGGGGGTCTGGAGAGATGACTCAGCAGTTGAGAGTACTGGCTGCTGTTCCCGAGGAGTCCAGGTCAATGGTCAATTCCCAGCACCTACATGGCAGCTCATTGACTGTCCGTGACTCCAGTTCCAGGGGGGTCTAACACCCTCACATTCATGCATATAAAATAAAATCAGATTAAAAAATTTTTTTGAAGCCGGGCGGTGGTGGTGCACGCCTTTAATCCCAGCACTCGGGAGGCAGAGGCAGGTGGATCTCTGTGAGTTCGAGGCCAGCCTGGTCTACAAGAGCTAGTTCCAGGATAGGCACCAAAGCTACAGAGAAACCCTATCTCGAAAAACAAACAAACAAACAAAAAAAGAAAAAAAATTTTTTTGAAAAAAAAAAAAAAGAATGATAGCCTGTTCAGGAAAGATGAGCCTAGATGAGAGGGTCCTCTTGGTTTTTAACCATGTTGCTGTGTTTCCTGTCTCTGAAAGGGTTTCACCAGTTTGCAGGTGAAGGCATTTGAAGGTAAAGAACAGATGAGAGCTGTCCTGAGGGCTGGACATTGAGACAGCCACGAACTCGCGTCCCTCAGCTTATCAATCAGTGCTTTTGTCAGCCTCTTCTCTAGCCCTTCGTGGAGACCGTCACCTGGCTGCTACCCTTGCCCACTAGAAGACTTAGGGAGAGAAGAGCTGCTCAATTCCTGGTTGTCTTGGTAGATTTGCCCAGGAGATTTTAATTAAGTGCCTGATTCGAGAAGTGAGAAAGTGCTGGGTGAAGTTTTGATAGGACAAAAGCTCTTTCAGATGTTTTAAAATTTCATCCAAAGCCCACCTTTCATGGTGCACACCTTTAATCCCAGCACTCTGGAGGCAGAAGCAGGCAGATCTCTTGAGTTTGAGGCCAGCCTGATCTACAGAATGAGTTTCATAGCAGCCAGGGCTGTTACACAGATTTTTTTTTTTTTTAAAGATTTATTTATTATGTATGCAGTGCCTGCGTGTATGTCTGCACACCAGAAGAGGGCACCAAATCTTATAGATGGTTGTGAGCCACCATGTGGTTGCTGGGAATTGAACTCAGGACCTCTGGAAGAACAGCCAGTGCTCTTAACCACTGAGCCATCTCTCCAGCCCTTGATTCCCCTACACACACACACACACACACACACACACACACACACACACACACACACACGTGCAGGGTGTCCAGACTTGTTTTGAACTGTGTAGTCGAGGCTGCCCTTGAGTTCCTGATCTCTAGTGTATTCCAACACACTCAGTGATTTGGTTTTGTTTTAGGTTTTTTTCGTTTGCTTGCTTGTTTTGAGTTAATAGACTCACTCTGTTGCCCAGGCTGGCTTCCTACTGTTCTACTGGATTTTCCTGTCTGCCCCAGGGAACTGTCTGAGACAGACTAGTAAGGGCAGATAGTTCCCAGTGAGGCCAGGCCAGCCAGCTACATCTGGATGAGGCCCGCTACTGCTCACTTTCTGTCTTGCTTTGAAGACATGTAGCCTAGACTGAAGAGAGACCTGGGACCAGGGAAGGCTGCCAGAGCCACTGGTGTGGTATAGTGTCTGTCATGACCTGGTGGGGCTGCTGTTTACAGCAGGGACAGCGCTGTAGTGGTATTGAAGGGAGCTGTTTTACCATAGTAGACTGAAGCAATTGTGTGACCTCACTGCCAAGAAGACAGCAGCCCAGCCCAGGTAGTCAGTTTTTCTTGCAACCCTCAGTGGGAGGTGGTGGAGTGAATGGTTCTGCGCAGGAGGAGCCTTGTTGGTAATGGTGACTCCGCATCACACCTGGAGAGTCTGCTGGAGCCTTAGCCAGCTCAGTGTCCCCTCCATGCGGCTGGTGTGGGCACGACAGCATGGACACCTGTACCCTGTGGGCTCCGGTGGAGAGTAAAGACTAGTCCGCTCACCTAGTTTCCTCAGTCCTGCCCCGACTACCTGCTCCTCCTTTATCTTCTTGGTTTTTTAGGTTTTTCATTATGTGGGTATTTACATGTCAGCTGTACGGGTGTGTGCATACAAGTACAGAAGGGAGGGCTCTGGATCCCTTAGAACTGGAGTTACAGGCAGCTGTGAACCGACGGATGTGGGTCCTGGAGTGTCGCAATGCTCCTGAAAGAGTAGTGTGTGCTCCTAGCCACTGAGCCGTCTCTCCAGCCCCCACCTCTTTTTTTTTTTTGTTGTTGTTGTTGTTTTTTCGAGACAGGATTTCTCTGTGGCTTTGGATCCTGTCCAGGAACTAGCTCTGTAGACCAGGCTGGTCTTGAACTCACAGAGATCCGCCTGCCTCTGCCTCCTGAGTGCTGAGATTAAAGGCGTGTGCCAGCCCCCCACCTCTTCTTGAAGTTACTTTGAGGACTAGAGTAGAAGGTGGCCAGTAAGAAAAGATGGGTAGTCAGCCCACCACATCCTTGGATCCAACTGTCTTGGCTCAGAGTGTTGGGAATAAGCTGGACATGGTGGCACAGTCTGTAATCCCAGCACTCAGCATGCTGGGGCAGGAGGATCACAAGTTTGAGGTTAGCCTGGAGCACAGGATAAACCCTGTCTCAAGAAACAAACAAAAAAAACAAATAAAAAAAAACTGGTAGGGTTTTTGTTGTTTATTTTTGTTATTTTTTTGAGACAGGGTTTCTCTGTGTAGCACTGGCTGTCCTGGAACTTACTCTGTAGACCAGGCTGGCCTCGAACTCACAGAGATCCCCCTGCCTCTGCTAACCTAGTGCTGGGATTAAAGGCATGCACCACCACAACCATCTGTAGGACTTCAATCCCACCACTGGAGTTGAGACCAGCCTCATCTTTGTAAGAGGTTCCAGGTCAGCCAAGGCTACAAATTATACAAAGAGTTATAACTGTATCTAACATGAATAGGCTTTTTCCTCCTTTGTCATTGCCTAAACAATACAGTGTAACAACAAACCATAGAGTATTTACATTGTTAAGAATTACATCATCAGTCAGGCAATGGTGGCACCAGCAGTCAATCCCAACACTTAGGAGGCAGAGGTAGGCGGATCTTTGATCTCTTGAGCTTGGGGCCACTCTGGTTTACAGAGTGAGCTCCAGGGCAGCCAGAGCTACACAAAGAAACCCTGCCTTTAAAAAAAAAAAAAAAATGTGTCATCTACCAGGCTTTAGTCCTAGTACTCCAGAGGCAGAGGCAGCTGGATCTCTGAGCTTGAGGCAAGCCTGGTGATCATAGTAAATTTAAATTCTAGAACAGCCAGGCTGTCCAAAACACTGTCTCAGACAAACCAAAAGTCATCTAGAGAGGATATAGACAGATCACAGGTGCTGTGATCTTTTCCATAAGGGACTTGGCATGTGGATTTTGGATGGGAGGAGTTGAGGAACACCATGTGCCCACACAGATACTAAAGGGCGGGTGGGCGTGACTTATTCCCAGAACCTCACATCAGAGGTCTCAGAGCAGTGATGGACTCGTGGGATTTTCACTTGAAAAGTTTTAAGAAAGCGTTTTCTCCGCGGAACTTGTTTCTTGTCCACTCCGTATGTGAAGCTGTGGCTTGGATGGTCTAAGCTGTCCCGTCCCGAAGCTATGGAGGTGGAGCACTGTTTCTGCTTTGTGACCTCAGAATGCCTTAATCTGGTGGTGCTGATGGTTAAGGATCCCAAGAGCTTGTATGTGCGGATTCCATTTGTCATTCGTATTATGTTAGAGCCAGGTGTCCCACACCTGTAGTCCAACACTCTGGAGGCTAAGGCGTGAGAATTGGTGAGGGTGCTAGGCCAGCTGGTGCTTTGTGAAGAGACTCTGTCTCCAAACAAGAGATAGGTAGACCTAAGGTGTTACTGGGAATGAAGGTGTGGAGTGGGTTTTTCTTTTTACAGTAGAGCTTGTGATGTGTGGCTGTCTATCTGCTGCAGAGGCTGGGCTGGGAAATCATCTGGCAGCACAGGGAGACACCTGTCTCACGTCAGTCACCATAGGCTATCGATAAGTTCATTCTGTTATCAGGTATAGCATTCATGCGAAACTTTAATTTCCATGTCGGGTCGGTTCAGAGACTAAGTGATGTTTGTGTTCACCAGCTCTTCCCATATCTGGTGTGTATATCCCATATTGGGAGGTAGCTGAGTTCTTTCTGTTCCTTCAGTCTGTTCTGGACACATCCTCCAAGCCCCTTACCCCTTGCTGCAGACTAGGAACACCATGGAAGATGGGTACCAGTAAGTGTGGCTGAGGTGGGAGGATTGGGAGCTTGGGCTGCAGAGCCTCTCGAGAGCAGCTGTGAGTCACTATGGGCGCAGAGATGGCTCAGCACACAGATGTTTCCTCCAAAGCCTGATGACCCAGGTCTAATCCCCCAGTACCTGCCTACATGGTGGACGGACAGACTGACACCGCCAGCTGCCCTCTGACTTCCAACTTGTGTGTATGCACCACGCCTCAAAAAATGCATTAATTTTTTTTTTTTAGATTTACTCATTTAATGTGTATGGATTATTTGCTTACATTTATGTTTATCCGCCACCATGTATGTGCCTGGTGCTTTGGAGGCCAGAAGAGGGCAGTGTTCCCTGGAATTGGAGTTAGAGTCAGTTGTGAGCTGCCATGGCAATTCTAGGAACTGAACTCGGCTCCTCTGGAACAACAGCCAGTGCTTTTATCCATGGAGTCATCTCTCCAGCCAGCATTTGTTTTTCTGCAAAGTAGCTTTATCTAGTAGATGTCCTAGAAGGTCTGGTTTCCTCTCTCACCAGTGTAGTCCCACTCCCGCTCATCCCTAGGAGGATCGTGTTTTGTGGGCCACTGTTTCTGAAACACAAGTGGTTGTTTTCTCAGCTCTGTGTTCTGTGGAGATGCTATCTCTGTAGTGATGCCTGCTGCCCTGGCCTGCAGAGGCGGCACTAACTCATGCCTGTGCCGTTCAGTCAAAGCGGAAGGACCATGAGGTGTGAACATGCCGGCCGTTTGTGGGCTGTCGCTGGGTCCGGTGGTGACTGTGTTCAGTTTAGGCCGTCGGGTACAGTTATTGTCTGTCCTTTGAGGCTGGCTGACCACAGCAAAGCTCACAGCCCCTTTTCTGTCCGTAGTTTGATGAAGGCCGCAACAACTTTGAGGGTGAGATCACCAAGGAGAAGCTGCTAGACTTCATCAAGCACAATCAGCTGCCTTTGGTCATCGAGTTCACTGAACAGGTGAGGCCTCTCTGGAGGAACCCCTGGGAGAATGGTCTGAGAACAGCTCATGGCTCAAACCTAGTAATTGTTGCTTGTCCCACAGACAGCCCCAAAGATTTTTGGAGGTGAAATCAAGACCCACATTCTGCTGTTCCTGCCCAAGAGTGTGTCTGACTATGACGGCAAGCTGGGCAACTTCAAGAAGGCAGCTGAAGGCTTCAAGGGCAAGGTGAGCCACCTCAGGACGTGGGCTGCTTTTCCAGGTGCTAAGAGGCCTGCCTAGTCTCCTGCAGTACTACCCATTTGCCCATTAGGGTCTGCACCATGTGGGTCCACTGGCCTAGCCCTGTTACCCTGGTGAGGCAGCCCCAGACTCACGGTGTACAAAGCCAGTTCAGGGGTGAGCATGTGTCCAGGTTCCATCTGAATATGCCTTTTCTCCCCCAAGATCCTGTTTATCTTCATCGACAGTGACCACACTGACAACCAGCGCATCCTTGAGTTCTTTGGCCTGAAGAAGGAGGAGTGTCCCGCTGTGCGGCTTATTACCCTGGAGGAAGAGATGACCAAGTACAAACCAGAGTCGGATGAGCTGACAGCTGAGAAGATCACAGAATTTTGCCACCACTTCCTGGAGGGCAAAATCAAGGTGTGGAATTGAGCCTGGGCTGTGGTGACACAGCTGACCTTGCAGGATAGCCTCTGCCTCTGGGATCTAGTGTCATGTGCTTCCTGCAGTGCTGCCTTCAAAGTATGAAGACATTAGCATACATTCCTAGAGCCTGTGATGGTCATGTGCCCTAGGATAAATCCCTCCTCATGTGCTAGCCTAGCCACGTGAGCTTCAAGCACCAGGACACATCTGTATTTCAGTTGATCTACCTGGAGACTCTCACCAGATTGCCGGCAGCATTGGCGCTGATGGTTTCTGGGGGACAGCATGGGTCTCAGCTATCCAGGGTTGGGGACTGGGGCAGAGCTGTGCCTGACTGTACTCTCTCTCCCTCTAGCCTCACCTGATGAGCCAGGAACTGCCAGAAGACTGGGACAAACAGCCAGTCAAAGTGCTTGTTGGGAAGAACTTTGAAGAAGTTGCTTTTGATGAGAAGAAGAATGTCTTTGTTGAATTCTGTAAGTGAGGGCTCTGGGGGGCTTACAGATTAGAGAACACATTGTGAACACTGGTGGGTGGCTCTGTCCGCCGTGGCCCTCCAGCACTGCTCTCTTTCAGATGCTCCTTGGTGTGGTCACTGCAAGCAGCTAGCCCCCATTTGGGATAAACTGGGAGAAACCTACAAGGACCATGAGAATATCGTCATTGCTAAGATGGACTCAACAGCCAATGAGGTGGAAGCCGTCAAAGTGCACAGCTTTCCCACCCTCAAGTTCTTCCCAGCCAGTGCAGACAGAACGGTACGCTTCCCACCAGGCCTCAGCTGGGCCGTTGGGCAGGCAGGTCCTCAGAAGCTGCTGTCTGGGGTGGGCCCGGTTCTCTCATTCCTACCCTCTTCTCATTTCCTACAGGTCATTGATTATAACGGTGAGAGGACACTAGACGGTTTCAAGAAATTCCTGGAGAGTGGTGGCCAGGACGGTGCAGGAGACGACGATGTGAGTGTGGTCAGCTCTGGGTCCTTGTGGGAGGTGCCAGCTCAGGCTTTGCCTTGGAGGCTTCGGTGGTCACGTGCCTGGCACAGCTGTGTGTATCCTGGGCCCAGGGACTTAGACTTTGTCTTTGGTGTAAAGGAAATGCTCCATTTGCACCACTTAGACAGCATTTAAAACGTAGAGGGGTTGGTTTTGGTGTCCTGTTTGTTTTCTCTGTGTTGCCCTGACTGCCCTGGAACTTGCTCTGTAGACCAGGCTGGCCTTGAACTCACACAGAGATCTGCCTGTCTTTGCCTTCTCTGTGCTAGAATTTAAGATGTGTACCACCACCACTTAGCCAAAGTAGAGATCTTAGAGGTACCTTTCAAAATGGTCCTACAGGGTTCTCAGTCCCACTTCCGTGGACTTGAACTGGCTAGGTCTGTGTTTGCTCTACGGGTACTACACACTTGTTAGTTCCTGTGGGGATTCTCTGGCCCTAGGCTGGAGACTGGGTTCCCAGGAGCTCTATACTTTCCAGATCAGTTTATGGCCAGCAGCTTGATGTTGCTAATTTGGGGGAAGCAGAGGGCAGGTCAGGATTTGGTAGGGTGGAACTTGAGGAGGCATGAGCGTGTGTCCTTGAGGGGCTGGTGCAGCAGGAAGCGGTGTACAAAGGAGCTGTAGAGTAGAAGACAACACAGAGCCTGGGGAAGTGGCCAGCAGGCAGTGCTTGGCCTCGTGCTGGAGCTGTTGTCCCGCAGGTTTACGATTTTGCAGGTTCCTAGAACCATGCCCAGTTGGAGGTTATGGCGGCTTAGCTGGGCTTCCTGGCTCTGGAAGCCGTGCTGTGTCTTGCCTTATGCTGAAGCCTCGTGCATCCCAATACTCAGTCCTTCACCCAGAGCCACTGCTGGGGGTGGGGGGGGGGTCCACTACGGCGGTGGTGCTCTAACTGGGATTTCTTCCTCCATCCAGGACGTGGACCTAGAAGAGGCTTTGGAGCCCGACATGGAGGAGGACGACGATCAGAAAGCCGTGAAGGACGAACTGTAGTGGGGGAGCAGACCTCGGGGGCCGTGCTCCCCGCAGCCCACATCTCCGGAGCCTGAGCCTCACCTAAGGAGGGAGTGCCATCAGAACCCAGGGAGTCTTTCTGAAGCCACACCCATCCAACACACGTGCACCTAAACCTGTCTCTTTTGCTTTTAAATTTTGAAAGGGATCTCTCTCCAGGCCAGCCCATCTTAAAGAGCTATCTTTTGGTGTGTTTTTGTTTATTTGTTTGTTTTGATTTTTTTTTAATTGTGATGTATTTTTTTATATGTGGATTTTTGTCCCAAGTGCTCACTAAAATATTTGGGGATCTCACACTGGTAATATCCTTCCTGTTAGAGAGGTTTATGCTGCCGCTTCAAATGTCATCTTTCACCTGTTCACCGTGGAAGGCCTCCCTGAGACTCCTGCCCTCTGTGGGAGCGATGGACCTGGGTGGACACAGTCACTCTCCGCCTACCTTGCACTAGTGTTGCCGTGGCAGCATGGCTTTTGTAGATTTCAGTTAACCATGGGACTTACGCATCCTGTCAGAGGGTGGGTCCCTCACGTGTGGAAGAGACGGTGTGGCTGGCTGCTGGGCCCAGGCCAGGCCTGGACGGCCTTCACTCTTCAAGTCAGGACTACCCCCAGCCGGCTGTGGGCACATCACTCTGGCTGCTGGATTTGCCTCCAGCACGGCTGTGGCCTGTGTGAGGCAGAACTGGGACCCTTGATTCCCAGACTGGGAGTCAGCCAAGGACTCTGGGACTGAATCAAACGCCCATTCTTGAGGCATTTCTACCATAATATTGGAATTGAACACATTGGCTAAATAAAGTTGAAATTTTACTACCCATTGTCACCTCTGCTTTCTGTCTCCGAGCCAAGGGAACTGAGCTGAAATCCTCCCAGGAGGGATAGTGAGCTTGTTGGGGTCCCTTGGTCAAGAGGACACCACTACCCCCACTGTCGGCAGAAATGATGGATAACTGCTCACCACACAGGCTATTTGACTCGAGTGCTTCCTCCCTTTGTCTAAGATCAGTACAGTGGCCCCATCACAACCCTGGAGGTAGGCATTATGGACAGGTGATGCTATTGATGGGTGCTGGGTCACTGTAGGACCTACAGTTATCCTCTGCCGTGCATCATGCATGCCTGCATGCACATACGTCATACACAATAACCTCTCTGTGTAGCACTGGCAGTCTTGGAACTCACTCTGTAGACCAAGCTGGCCTCAGACTCACAGAGATCCGCTTGCTTCTGCCTCCCGAGTGCTGGGGAATGCTGGGATTAAAGGCATGCCCCACCACAGCCTAGCCACAATAACTTTAAACTCCGGATTGAAGCAGGTGTGCAGAGACTGGGCATGCAGCTCTCCAAGTAAAGAAAAGTCTGGTAATCTGGGTAGAAGTGGCACACCTTTTATCCTTGTGCTCGGGAGGCAGAGGCAGGCAGATCTCTTGAGTTTGAGGCCAGCCTGGTCTACAGAGTGAGTTGGCAGAAATGTCTACACACAGGAATTCTGTCTCAAAAAAAAAAAAAAGCAATTAAAGAGACATTTCTGGGACTGGATGCAGCTCAGTTGGTAGGGTTCTTGCCTAACATGCATCAGGCTTTAGGTTTGAGGTTTGATCCACAGCGTGTCTGCTGTCCTGGCTTGGGATGTGGGGGCAGTAAGACCAGAAGTTCAAGGTTATTCTCGTCTATATCCTGAAGTTTTGGGGACCCCTGGCCTACATGAAAGCCTATGTTTTACCAGGATGGTGGAGCATGTTTGTAATCTTAGTGCTTAGGAAGTGTAGGCAGGAAAAACAGGAATTCCAGGTCATCCTTGTCTGTACAAATTCACAGATTATGATACTTGATGCCCTCTTCTGGCCTCTCAGGGTACCCTCCCCACATAAATTAAAATGTTTCAAAAGCAAGAGCTAGCAATACAGCTTAGTGCGTAACGTTACCTACCTCCAAGCCTATCTCAAGACATTTCTGCTGGACGTGGTAGAGTGTGTGTGTGTGTGTGTATGTGTGTGTGTGCTCACAGACAATCACATGAGTAACTGGGGAACACCTTCAGGTTCTCTGCAGCAGCAGCAGTGCTCTTCACTGTTGAGTTCTCTCCAGCTTTGGATGCACTTTGAGAACCAGTGCTGGTAAGGCTGAAGCAGGAGAACTGGGGTCGGAGGCCTTAACAAAACAGCCTGGGGATGCTGGGGATGGTGGTGCACATCTTTAATCCCAGCACCTAGGCAAAGGCAGGCGGATCTGTGACTTCGAGGCCAGTGTGGCTTTCATAGTAAGTTCTAGACATTGTAAGACTCTGTCTCAAAAGAAAGAAGGGGTGGGGGAGGCAAGGCATGGTGGTGCATACCTGTAATCCTAGCACTTGAAGAGAAAGTAAAAAGACCATCTTCAGCTACACAAGGAGTCCAGAGACAGCCTGAGCTACATGAGATTATAAAAAAATAAAATAAAAGGAGCTGGAGAGATGGCTCAGTGGTTAAGAGCACCGCCTGCTCTTCCAAAGGTCCTGAGTTCAATTCCCAGCAACCACATGGTGGCTCACAACCATCTGTAATGAGATCTGGTGCCCTCTTCTGGCCTGCAGGCATACATGCATACAGAATATTGTATACATAATAAATAAATATTTAAAAATAAATAAAAAATTAGTTTAACTTGAAGACTTAGTTCAACAGTCTGGGGTTCAATGGTTAAGAGCCAGAAAAATAAAAATAAATACACACACAAGCACATACACTTAGGGCTGAAGAGATGGTTTAGCAGTTAAGAGAGCTTCTGACATCTGCACACTGACATACATGCAGACAAAACACCAGTGAACACAGAATAAATTTAAGCCAAGTGGTGGTGGCATACTCCTGTAATCCCAGCACTCAGAAGGCAGAGACAGGTGGATTTCACATGCAATGGGGATCATGATACTCCTGAGGTTGACTTTCCCAAACTTCCCTTCTGATATGGACACCTTTGGGAGCACCGAGGTGCCCTAGAGTCTCAGGACTGGAGTAGAGGCACACAGGGCCAAAGGGTCACAGGACTCAGGGTGGTCACAGGGGCCCTGAGGTAAAGCTGCAAGCTGCCTGAGGTCAGACAGACAGACACCCTCACCTGTATTTTTTTGTTTGTTTGTTTGTTTGAGACAGGGTTTCTCTGTGGTTTTGGAGCCTGTCCTGGAACTAGCTCTTGTAGACCAGGCTGGTCTCGAACTCACAGAGATCCGCCTGCCTCTGCCTCCCGAGTGCTGGGATTAAAGGCATGCGCCACCACCGCCCAGCACCTGTATTCTTACTACATGCACACTGAAGATATCCAGACCAAGACATTGTCTCAGCACCAAGGCTAGATATTCCCCTGCTGATAGCCATTGTGCCAGACCCAGCTCTTGGAGTGCACTGAAAGGCTTCCTGTATGATTCTCTCCCAGGTCTAGGGGTGTGGGTTGTGTCATTTCCTCCATGGCTGCCTTATCCCTCCATAAAAGCTCCTACAAACCCAGGGATGATCCTCGCTGGCTTGGCATACAAGCAGGGGAAGAGAACTCTGTCACCTCCTCAAGCAGGGCCAATTTCCCAGGTATCTGTCACTCTACAGTCTTCATTCTGACTCAGCAGTTAGGGCAGTTGTCCGCTTACGCTGCCTTCACTGGCTCTTGGTGACTCATCATAGGGCTGGTTTCCAGCTGCTTCTGCTCCAGAAGTTTCAGCAGGGGCCTGCTGGCACAACGGACCTTGGTCCCCTTAAAGTGTGTACTGTCACTGTGGAGTTTGACAGGGGAAGGTATAAATTTTGTCCTCAGAATGTGAGTCAAGGCTGTCAAGGGAATCCATGGGATTGGCTGGAGAGACGGGTCAGCGGTTAAGAGCACTGTCTGCTCTTCCAGAGGACCCAGGTTCAATTCCCAGCATCCATATGGCAGCTCACACCTGTCTGGAACTCCGGTTCCAGGGTTTCTGACATGCATTCACACAGACATGCATTCAGGCAAACATACCAATTAAAAAAAAAAAAGACACAGGACTTCGAGGGAAGAAAACCAGCAGGGCTGTGAGCAGACTGTTTCCAGTCCCAACTATAAAGGTATGCTGTACACCCCTCCCTTAGACAGACAGCGCACCACTGCCCAGCTGTGCAGGGACTTGGTCTCTGGGTAAGAAGGCTCAAATTGGGCAGCCAATGTCACGCGCTCCTGAGAGGAGTGTGACTCACAGATACCTTTCCCCTTTTTGCAGAGGCAGCTGATGGAGCATTCCAGAGCCAGACTGTGCAGGGCAGCTACAGGGTGGTGTCTAAAACCTCTATGGCTGGGATTGGTGGATTAGTCAAGCAACTGAGGCTCTTAGGGGAAATGGTGAAGGTTTAGCAGACTGGGATTTCCCAGTTCCCCCAAATACCCAGAAGCCAACAGCTTGGAATTTAACAACAACAACAAAACCAAAAGCACTTCCCTAAGGGGCTTCAGACCCTGAAGTTGAATTTTTGACTGACCAATTCTGAAGCCTATGCTGGATTACCTAGCACCGCACAGCCCCTGAGTACACGTCACTGCTGGTGACATTACCAGACTTTTTTTCTTTTTCTGGTTTGTTTCAGTTTAGACTTGTGCCACCCCTTCTGGCCTTGAACTCACTATGTAGCTCAGACTGGCTTCGGACTCATGGCAAACAATCTGCCTTAGCCCCCAGAGGTTGTGTTACTATGGCAAATTTGTGTCGAACTTTTCGTTGTTGCTGTTGTTGAGACAGTGTCTGGCTGTCTCGCTAGGCAATACTTTACCCCAGAACTATGTTCCCAGCTCTGGACTTTGATAAATTGGAATTGGGTATGGTAATACAAGCCTGAAATCCCAATGCTTAGGAGCTCAGGCAAGAGGAGTTTTTTGTTGTTGTTGTTGTTTTGTTTTGTTTTTGTTTTGAGACGGTGTTTCTCTGTGTAGTTCTAACTGTCCTGGAACTTGCTCTGTAAACCAAGCTGGCCTTGAACTCTGCCTCTAGTGTGTTGGGACTACTAAAGGTGTGTGCCATCACTGCCCTGCTGGCAAGAAGATTGAAAGTTTGAGGGGTATAAAATGCTGGAGGGCTGGATGGTGGCTCACACCTTTAATCTCAACACAGGCAGAGTCAGGTGGATCTCTGCAAGTTTGGGGCCAGCCTGGTCTACAAAGCAAGTTCCAGGAGAGGCTCTAAAGCTACAAAGAGAAACCCTGTCTTGAAAAACCAAAAAGGAAAAAGAAAAAATGTTGGAGGGAAACCTTTGAATATTTTTTTTTGAAGCTTGAACTTCCTCGTTCTGTTTCCCAAATGCAGGAAGGACAGAAATTGTCACCACTGCAGCTTTGTGTAAATGCTTTAGCCCATTCTTCAGAAAGTAGAAATTCTAAGATCACAGACTAGTAACCTTGTAAGTCCATACTGTCTGAGAGAATCAGGGACAGAGGTCGGTAATTCCAGGCTTTGTTCTAACATCAACCACCATAAGGGGCTTGAACAGCCCACCATGGCTCCTGTTGAAAGTTGAGGAATACCAGGCAAAGGCCTCAGCTCAGAACACACAATTCCCAGGAATACTGTCTGGAAGATTTGGGGGACTCCAACTCAAACAGAAACTCCGAACTCAAGAACCTCTGTGCTCCAAGTGGCCAAGGCTGCACATGCGAAGAGTACCCGGACCTTGTCTCATTGGAGGCAGGCATTCACTGACGGGTGGACGGGCGGGTCTGTGGATCCTCCCTGCTGCTCTGTGGGTGGCACCTTCACTCATATGCTTTCTTAAGATCCTCTGAGCTGGGAGCGCAGACGAAACTTTTCCACAACACACGAAGAGATAATCTTCACATACAAGCGGCGGGGTGAGGTGGGGTGTCTATCACCCAGCTACAGCGAAGAACGTTTAATTTCCCTGCTTTAGGGAAGCAAGTTAGAAGACATGGTGCCTGACTCCTCCTAAGAGACCAGAACTGAGCCCTGGAGATGCAGAGCCACAGAACCAACCGTAACAGATTCTCTCAGGACTGGGGTACACAAACTCAGGAAGTAGCCTCTGAGCACTGAGGGATGGTGGAAACACCCCTGCCAGGCAGGGAGCTCTCATTCAGTGTGTCCTCGGCTTTACACCTAAAGGGTGTGTAACATGTTGGCTTGGTGCTGGCTGGAAAGGAGCCAGGTGATGTAAGGTCAGCTGACTACATTGCCTTCCCAGCTCCCCAGTCTGTCAAGGAGCTACCCAGTTTCGGGCCTCCCGTGACCACCTAGTAGCTTGGGTTTCCCTGCTTCATGCCCTAGCTCCCAGCACTTTTGAGGGTGAGTTTCTTAGAAATAGGGTCATTTTTAGTAAAAATGGATAGGGTGAGGTCACACTGGAGTAGGGTGTACCCTAAGTCTTCGTAAGAACATCTATGGGCGGCGTCTTTATAAGAAGAAATCCGCGCCAGATATGATGGCACATGCCTATAATTCCAGCACTTTTTTTTTTTTTTGAGGAGGCTCAGAGAGGAGAATTATGAGTTGAAGGCTGGCCAACCTGGAAAACAACCACCTTTCCTAAAGGAAAAAAAAAAATTAATGGGGTCGCTCAGTGTGGTGGTGCACATCTGTAATCCCGGCACTTGGGAACTGACGGCAGGGGTGCTCAGGAGTTTGCCTGAGTCACAGTTCAAAAGGGAGTTCCCAGCCAGTGCCTCTGTCTGGAAAACAAACAAACAAGGTGGGGTTAGTTAGGACGTGGACACAGGAATAGAAAGAAGCCGTTAGAGATGAACGGGCAAATATTTTTAGAAGCCAAAGAACACCAAGGACTGGACTGACTTCCGGAGGCTGGGAAGCCTGGAGCAGAGGCTCCCTCAGAACCTCTGGAGTCCTCCCTGGTCTCAGGCTGCCGGGCTCAGGAACCACAAGAGCAAACGCTTGTTTTTCTAGGTTTATTTTTTGAGACAGGGTTTCTCTGTATCTTTGAAACCTGTCCTGGAACTCGCTCTGTAGACCAGGCTGGCCTCAAACTCACACAGATCCACCTGCCTCTGCTTCCCGAGTGCTGGGATTAAAGGGATGCACTACTACCATCCGGTGAGAGCAAACCCTTCTTTGAGAGTTGAGACCCGGGTCTGTGTGACTTGGTCACAGCAACCCTAACGGAGCCAACCGTTAGCTTTCAGGAAGTCAGGGAAAACTGTAGAGTCAGGTTATCCACAGCTCCGTAACCAAGTTTCAGGGCTCCTCTGGCCCAGCTGTATTCCTGCCTTCCATCTACCAGGTAGTCTCATGCCCCCAAGCAAAGCACCACCTGAGACCTTGGCTGAAGCTGTTGCAAAAGCAAGACAGAGTCTGCAGCAAACTAACGTGTGGGGTCCTTCCCTTTCTCCACCTGTAATGGGCACCACCTGGTCTCTTAGGAATGGACTGGATGACACCTTCAACATAGTCTCTAGGAGACTGTCCAGAACCCAGAGGCAGCGTGTGTGTGTGTGTGTGTGTGTGTGTGTGTGTGTGTGTGTGCTCAGGACTGGTAGTGTTGGCCTGCAGGACTGAGATCCCAGCCAGGGCAGCAGCAGTTCCTGTCAGTACGATACACCCCAAAGCGGTTCTGGGAATCTTTAGAAGCTACAAGGGAAGGTTAAGAGCGACATGTTGGGAAATGAACAGCGCTGAGACCTCCTAAATGACAATGGATCAGTGCTTTTCAGATAGCGATGGGGCTCAGCTTCCAGCAGGTAGACAGGTAAGCCATCCTTCAAGGTCGGCCCCTCCTGATGCCCCTGAGCCCACATCCACGGCTTTTCCTGTGGGCTCTCTCCTCGTCCTTCTCCTAGTCCTCTACAAGGCACCTTCTAGGTCCAGCTGCGGACAGGGTGTAGTAGCCAGGAAGGATCTGACCCCTTTGGCCGGACATAGCAACAGGTGTGCTGAAAGATGAGCCACTAAACATGATCCTGTGCTCCGGGAGGGGGGAGCAGCTCGGTTTCAGCCCCTCGCGTCTGCAAGCATGACTGAGCGGCTTTATATAGCCCCGCAAGCCCTATATAAGCTGGAATTGAGGTTCTGTCAAGCCAGAGAGCCTACACACCGATCTGGTCTGGCTGGCATACTTCCCATTCATACCTACTGAAGTAGGGGTCCCACAGAGATAGTCCACCCCAACCCCCGGGATGCCCAGCAGAACTGCCCGCTATGCTCGCTACAGCCCCAGACAGCGGCGGCGGCGGCTGTTGGCCGATCGCAGCGTGCGTTTCCCTAACGATGTTCTCTTCTTGGACCACATCCGTCAAGGCGACCTGGAGCAGGTGGGGCGCTTTATCAGGGCTCGGAAAGTCTCCTTGGACACTATCCACCCCTCAGGTGAGTACGAGTCGCCAGACTGGTCTGTCTATAAAGAGGTAGGGGAAATTCTATGCAGAGGGTTACAGCTTTGACCCTGTCTTCCCACCCTGCCTAGGCCTGGCCGCTCTGCATGAAGCTGTGCTCTCTGGAAACCTGGACTGTGTAAAGCTGCTGGTCAAATACGGTGCGGACATTCACCAGCGAGATGAGACTGGCTGGACACCTCTGCATATCGCTTGCAGCGATGGGTACCCTGACATAGCCAGGTGAGACTATGGAATAGGGCACAGAGGCTCCATCCCACTCCCTCCAGGCTTCAATTGGTCTCCAGCATGTGAACCCCCAAAGATAGCTCTGACGGTGTAGGCAGCAACTCTGAGGGATTCTGGCAGTTTCTACCCGATTGCAACATTAGAGCAAACTGGAAAATCTGGCCATAGCTTCCAAGGGGTCAGGTTTCTCCCTCCTCTGCCTGGAAAGAACAAAAACAAACAGGTGACCCCCAAATTCTAGCCTTCTGTTCCTGGGAGGGCTGAGTAGGCTTTAACCAAAAGCCCTTCACACCCCAGGTATCTCATCTCTTTGGGAGCAGACAGGGATGCAGCCAACGATGATGGCGATCTGCCCTCCGACCTTATTGACCCAGACTTCAAGGACTTGGTGGAACTCTTCAGAGGAACCAGCATGGACTGAGGAACTGAGCCAGCCCTGCCCTTGGGTTTGTGCCTCCCTGGAGGAGAGGCAAGCACCTTGTCCTAGGGGCCAAGGTGTGCGCACTGAGCGTGCCAGGGAGGCAGCCAGGATGCTAGGACTTGTGGGGGCACAATTTCCCCTGCCCCCAAACCCATTTTCTCTGGCCTGACTTTTTCTCCAGGTTTTGCTTTTTTGTTTTGTTTGTTCCTTTTTTATGATGATACTTTTTACTTTTTCAATAAACGTGATTCCCAAGCTGTGATGATGACTAATTAGCGCGGTCCAGTGCCAAACCATCGCCACGCACGCTGAGATGCGGCTTCGTGGAGGCGCAACGCCTCGGGTTAGAGCCGCTGGGACCCGGGCCGCCCCTGTCCCGGTCCAGCCGTCTCCTTTCTCAGACACGCGGGGAAAAACCTCCCCAACCCCGCGTTTCCGGGACGACCTCGCGCGCCTCCGACCTCGCCGTACCCCGTGCGCCGGCGATCACGTGGCCCACGCCGTGCGCGCCTGCGCGACTGCGTCACTTCCGGCCGGCCCACTGGCAGCGGCGGCGGCGGCAGCGGCGGCGAGGAGGGCGAGGTGAGGAGGGCGCGGCGCGGGTGGCGCGGCGGGGCGGGGCGCTGCGGGCTCCGCGGGACCTTGACCGCTCCGCCCCGCCCCGCCCTGGTGTCGCTGGGTCGCCCGGCCGGCGCGGGGAGAGACGAGGCCGGTGTCGCCGCGGGGTGCGGACGTGGCAGCAGCACGGAGGAGCCTCTCTTGCCGGGCCTCCCGCGGGGAGACGACGCCCGCAGTCCCGGGGCAGCCTCCCCGCGGGCTCTTCCCGCTTCTGGGCCGCGCAGGCCCGGCTTCCCAACCCGCGCCCGTGTCTTTGCCCGTTACCTGCCCTGCCCACATCGCTTTTGTGCAGATGCAGTGGCTCTGCGCAAGTCCAGTCCGCAAGGTGGACGGGATGGATGGTGGCCGGAAGTCCCGTGCCCCTGTTGACAAAGCATCCTGGTTCTGGGGCGATCGACCCTCTGGATGCCACCTTTCAGATAGAGGACAAGCTCAAGCAAAGGTCTCCAGTGAGTTAGGATCAGCTGTGAACTTGTGGCTGGGGAGTATCTAGGGCAGAGAGGGAGGCACGCACACACCACACACACACACACACACACACACACACACGACGGAGGGGGGCAGGAGGGGCCTGGGAATACTGTGGTTTGCTAGTCCAGGGAAAGAAGAGGCTGCACCTGACATTCTAGGTCATCATCCGGAAGCACGTCTGTCACTGCACAGCGTCCCTTGCTTGTTTGGTTAGTTATTAAGTAAAGGCCTCGTAATCTGTAAAGGATACAAGACACGGAAGGACGAACCAGAAACTTTGAAGCAGGGACTGATGACACCTGTCTGTAAGCCCAGAACTTGGTGAGGTAGAGTCAGGAGGATCAGAAGTTTAAGACCAGCCGGGACTTTATGAGACCTCTTTTTCTAAAAGGGATGGGGAGTGGAAGGAAGAAAACAAAATTTGGATAGCAGAAATTCCAAAAGAATAATAATGACCAGTCTTTGCACCCTTAGTTCTGGTGGGGGACCCCTGTTGTCGCTTTCGTGGGCAGCAAAGCATGTGCTACATAGCATCATGTCCCTGGCATGTTGAATGCGTTTAGAAAAGTTGAAGTGGGTTTTGGATCCCCCTGCAGCTTGTCCTGTCTCCCCACATTGCCTTCTATGAAGTCCCTGAAGGCCTTGGGTCTCTTAGAAGCTAATGGTTCTGCATAGAATAAACCCAGTCAGTAAGAACTCCCGGTGGGATAGAGGACTGTGAGCAGCCCCACATGGTGTTATTGGGAAGTGGGCATTTCAGAGCAGAGAGGAACCTGATGTAGCATGCAGACAGGAATTGAGGCAAGCTCAGGGAAAATCAGCATCCAGCACCTCGGCCAGCAGCTGCAGCCGTGAAGGCTTTGGGTTGGGTGGGGGCTGGGAGAGCACCTGTGCTAGGTGACAGCTACTTCATCCTCTGCAATAGGCTCTCCAGATGTCTTCTTCCTGGCTAGCTGTGGTAGGAACACGGATAGTATATAAAGTTCCAAGCCCAGGGACTGCCTTATAGTCCTTCCTTGGCAAGGGTCTGCTGTGGCGTGTGTGGTTCTCAGCCCCTGGACCTCCACCTTGTTTAAGTATGAGCTGACACCACATCTGTCTCATACCCAGCGGTCTGCAGCATTCCTTTAGTTACTAGTTTCCACTGGGATGGGGCAGTATGGCTCTGTCGTGGCCATTACCCTGTTGGCTGAAGATCCAGGCTTCAGGTGGCTGTGCATTCGGTGGAGCAGGAGGACCTGGTAAACTGTCCATGGTGACCACTTCACTTTCAGCAGGGAGGACCTCTGTCCAGTGTACCTGTGGTCCCAGGGGACTGGACAGAAGATTAGGGAGTAGGACTTTTAAAAGGCGGCTGTGGAGAAACTGGAGAGAGAAAGAAAGACTTGGTCTGACCTCAGGTGGGACCGTGTTTATTCATGGAGAGCGCTTTGTACCCAGCAGTGCAGATGGCCAAAATGCCTGCAGAGGAAGATGGGATGTGGCCCCTTATAGAGGCGGACTGTACTTCCATGGTCGCAAGGGAAGCTGGGAGGTGTAGTCTTTCAGCAGGAAGCAAGTTTACACCTGACTGCTCTGGGGGCTGTGGTATAGTAGCTGGTGACACAGGAGACACACATGGACCAAGAGCTGTACGACAGTGCACGGCCCAGGTGGACCCAGAGCCGCACGACAGTGCATAGCCCGAGTGGATCCCCTGAGAAGTGTCAGGAAGCTATGCTGCCACTTCAGTCTACAGTGGAGTCGGAAGCTGGGGCCGCAGGGGTGAGTGTGCAGGTCAGAGGAGGGCAGGGCCACAGGTAGGGATGTGTCACTGAGGGTCATCACATCGGAGATATCATCATTGTTAGTTGTGTCTTATTTTATGAGTTTCCCCCCCCAAAATAAAACAAAACACACAAAAGCACCACCACCAACAAAAAAACCAAAAAGTGTGTCTACAAACACAGCAGAGCTTAGTGGTAGCATAAGCTCGTAGCCTAGCTACTCAGGATGCCGATGCAGGAGGATTGCAAGTCCATGGCCTGCTTAGTTAACAGTAAGTTCAAAGACAGCCTGGGCAAATTAGATTCTTCTCAGAAGTAAAGAAGGAAGAGTTTAGACCTAAGGTAGCGCAGTTGCCTAGAGTGCACGAGGCCCCAGAGTTATGGACTTGGATGTTCAGAATTACTGGGACAACCACTTTGAAAGATACAGAGAAAAGAGGTTGTGGGTTGTGCCAGACATAGTGGTAGTTTATGCCTGCAGTTCCAGCCCTGGGGGCTGAAGACAGGAGAACCAGGAGGTCATGGCTGGCCTTGACTACATGGTGATTTTGAGGCCAGCCTGGGCTTCCTGTCTTTAAACACAAACAACAAAAAGACCCAAAAGTACTGTGGAGTTGATGGAATGAGGGATGTATGGCTAGGGCATTGAGACACTTGAAACAGAAGAAAAGCGGGGCTAGGAGGTATTGGGCGTGGAGCCCGGGGTGGTCTTGCCCGACCTCTGCCCCTGCTGCCATCCTAGTGGGAGTCCCACGGTGTAGAGGCCTGGATACTGCATGAATTCTTGTGCAGTAGGGTTCTTTCCCTGGCTGCTCACTCACAATGGATGCCCTTTGTTAGACCACCACCCCATTTACATAGGCTGCTGGGCAGTGGCCTGTGATCTCAGACCCTGCAATGTGCTCAAGTTTGTGGACATCCATGTGCTTCTGCAAACTCTGCCATTATTAGTCCATTGTCCCCGCTTTGGTGCTGGATCCCGACACATTCAGCCTTTTTAGAGACCCTGCTCGCTTGATATCATGTTACTTCATTCCTCGCCAGGAAACATGCTCAGGTTTCTCTGCTTCACCAAACAGAGCCTGCTGCCAGCAGGGCTGGAGCACCCAGGCAGAGGGCATTGGAGGATGTGACCACCAGAGCCCAAGGCTGTATGGGTAGGAGAGGCAGCAGAGAGTAATGACCTGGGGACAGGCACTACCAAGCACCAATGACAGAAAAAGGATGCTTGGTCCCTGGAACTAAGGCCGGGGTTAGCCCCGAGCACTGCCCTGCTGTGTCCTGGATGTAACTGGAGCTCCCCAGCTCGTCTCGCTGCCCCCATCACACCTCAGAGGGCTTTCCTTGTGCTTGATGTCCTGGGCTGGCAGCTTTGGGAAAGACTAAGACAGTGGAGGCAGGGAGCCAGGTTTAGGGAGAGGACAGGTTCTAGAGCTCTTACAAAAGCTGACGTGATGCTGTCGAGGTGTCCACCCATCTGAAGAGTTAATGACGGCTCACTGACCATAGAAGAGCCTTTGGGAAAGCCTGGCGTGGCATGCTTGGGACTGTCTGGGTCTCCTTCCTCTTCAGCATTTGGGGTTGCCCCATCTGGACCAAGGCCAGGCTTAGAACTAACCTTGTATGACTGGTTTTCTCGTCTTGGACTGTGTGTCCTCAGCTGGTTAATTATGAGATTCTGACCCTAAGCATAGATATCCTACCCATTCAGCAGCAAAAATCCTCTGGCCTATAAAGAGGTTGCACCCCCAGGTTCCAGTCACTGGGTCGGGCCAGGCCTGGCTGCTCCCTCCAGGGATGTCTTCCTCCTGGTCTGCTTTGTTTTTGTTCTCTAGTATCCTGGGGTCACTGGTCAGATGTCCCTGAGCTCAGGAAAGCTGATTTTCTCATGTTGCAGTTCCCACGGACAGTGGGGAAGCCGAGTCTTAGGCTTTGCAGAAGAATGCACTGAGTCCTAGTAGCCCTCCGGGGCAGAGCTGGGGTCTGCAGACTGAAGACAGGAGTGGGTGCGAGATGGGGCTGAGCTCATGGCCTCAGTGTCCTCTTGTGCCCTTTGTGTCCTGACTGATACTGACCCCATAGCTGTTCCACTGACGACTCAAGCCTAAGGGTCCTGGTGGACTCAGGGCCGCAGAGGTGGTTCCTGTTTGTGCTGGAAGGGTGACATCTGCAGTGCTTTGGGTTTCTGTTCCACAGGCCGCAGGATTCAGCAGCCAAGCACCAGGACCAGACACCCAGAGATGACCAGGTGGGTGTTAAGTTTATGTGGGGGGGTTGGGACCCCACGTGTCCCACTATCACTTCTCACACTGGAGCTTCCCCCAGCTCGCCTGTCTCCAGAGTCGTCTATAACGGCAAGAGGAACAGCAGTCCCCGCTCCCCCACCAACAGCAGCGAGATCTTCACGCCGGCACACGAGGAGAATGTGCGCTTCATTTATGAAGGTTGGTGAAGCCAATGCAGAGGGCTCTCTCTGCAGGACACCCTCAGCTGACGGGGAAACTGGTGGAGGCGGGATGGGTACCACGGAAGGAGACAGCCGTCTGCTTGGCCCAGCGTCAGGCAGACCCTCTGCACCCGTACTATGGGCTGAGGACTGCAGAGCCCTGACCCACTGTCCTGTTGCAGCCTGGCAGGGTGTTGAACGAGACCTGCGCAGCCAGTTGTCTGGTGGAGAGCGGGGCCTAGTGGAGGAGTATGTGGAGAAGGTTCCCAACCCCAGCCTGAAGAGTGAGTGGGGGACCTGGGGAGCCGCACTGCTGCCCTTCCCAAGGCTCCTCGGTTGGTGCCCCGTGGAGACCGGGTGGGGTTCTGTCCCGAGCACCAACCAGACTGTCTCCTCACAGCCTTCAAGCCCATTGACCTGAGTGACCTGAAGCGCCGGAACACGCAGGATGCCAAGAAGTCCTAGAGTGCCTGGCGCCCCTCCCCTGGCCTCCGGAAGAGCAGGGTGCACGTGATGTTGGTTTCCTCTGCTCCTGGGAGGGGGGAGAGTGCTCTAGTGGGCTGTAGTCCCCAGGGCCAGCAGGATTGGTGACCAAGGCCCTTCCTTTCCTCTCCAGGGTCTCAAGTTGCCCCTGTCACTGGGGGAACAGGGGTCTGGCTATGTCAGCCCTTGTCCCTTTCCCCTGCCAGCTGCATCTTGGGTAGCACCTGGCCCTGCCTACCCAGCCCTCTTTGCTGTTACCTGCCATGCCTCGCGCCTCTCCTTCCTGGCCACCTAAGGTCAGAAAGGAAAAAAGGGACCTCTCTTCGGCTGTTGGGACCTCGAATGACCGGAAATCAGGACTGTGCAATCCCACCTGCATCCAGTGTGGCTCTCTCCGTGGAGCCTGGACGTTTGGGGAGCTCCCTCATCCCACTGTCCATCTCGCCCCTTTCTTGCCTCAGTTTCAGAGTGGAGTCAACTCTGAGCCGAGGACAGTGCTGGCTCCTGAAGGGGCCTCTGGCGACCAGACCTGGTCTCCTGGTACCTGTAGCCCTGTGGCCACAGCAGTGCCCGTGAGCAGGGGCACTGAGGCTGACCTTGAAGGAGTGGTGCTGCCAGGCTTGTCCTGGCTTTCTGGGGTGTACTGGGAGGATCACCAAGGCCCCCTTTTTTGTGCCCTCTTGAATCCAGGTGTCTGTGTTGGAGACAGAGACTGAGGGTCTGTGAATAAAGGCTGGTGGCACTGGACGTGGCTTCTTAACAGTCTGTCAGGCCCCGTGAACCCCCCCCCCCCCCCCGTAGTCTGTTAAGTGATAAAACCAGCTCCTCATGTCATCCAGGCTGCCCTCCTGTGGAGTCCTGAGCCATAGTTAGCACGCTTTGGCCACCTTGAGCTGCTGGCTTGGTCTATGGGCTGTGAGGAGCATGGGCTCCTCCGCTGTCCCTGGGCAGCTGCTGGGCCCAGGAGAGGCCTGACTGCATTTGACCTTCAGTCGTGGAACCAACCCTGGAATGCTCCTGGTCCTGAGAAGATGCCAAATCGGAATTTATTTCAGGACCATGCTTTCCCAGAAGAGTATTCCGGGGCTCAAGTGGCCCCCAGAGACATCTCCTGGGCGTGGGTTGGGCAAGACAAGTCTCCTCAGGGAGGTGCAGGCAATACAGGGCAGTGATAAATAGCTGTTGGAGGTGCCAAGCCACCCCATGACTTGGCATTGTTAGTTCTCTGGGGCTCCGTGTCCTAGGCTGTGGGTCAGCCAATCTGCTTCCCATTGTCAGGACTGGAAGGGATCAAGCAAAGCCCTAACCTGAGAATATCCTGCCTCCTAGTGGTGTTGATTGAGTCCAGGTGCACTTCAGGGTTGCCCGGCTTTTCCTGCAGGGGTAGTGGGCCTGGACTCCAACTGGGCTGGTGCCACACACATGACCTTCAGCTGAGCTGTCATATCCCAGCCTCTTAGTGCTTGGTTCTCATGTGGTTTCCCGGGCTAAGTACCTGTCGCCACTGTCAGTCACCATGGATTCTCTTGAGGTAATCCCAGTATAGAGAGCTCAGTACCAGACAGTTCTTGGACTTACCTAAATGCCCCTGAAATGTATCAGAGCCTTATAACTGGGCTCCTAACAAGTGTACCAGTTCTGTACTGGCCTGTGGGTTCTCCTGCCTTCTTCCCCAGTGACCCCAGCCCCCTAGGCCTATGTGGTTTGCCTCTCTGTTCCCCAAGAGTCCCTGCCTTGTACTCAGTGCTAGCTGGAGTCCATTGTAAACCCTGGGAGGGCTTTCGAGGGACTTCCCAGTACCCGTGCCCACTGCACGGGGCCTCGCGTGCTGGAGGATCCCAGGTCAAAGCTGATGGGCCTCTCAGGTCAGATGGTGAGCAGGGGTGGGGCACCTGCTTGGAGGACTCAGGGAGGTTTGCCATTGTTACATGGCCCCCAAACTGCAACAAGCCAATCTTCCTTCCCTGCTGAGGGCTGCCACAGGGTCCCCACCTCCTACTGCCCATCCACCCTGGTGCGGGCTTTGCATCCCTCTGCCTGCGGAGAGAGGGGTCAGGATCTGAGTACAGATGCCTGCAGCGGTCTCCCATCCACCCTGGTGCGGGCCCATCCTGAAGCTGCTCTGTCCCCACTGTACTTCAGTGATACCTGTAACCCTTAGCCATCCGAGGGCTACCAGGCTTAGTGGGTTGTAGAGTGAGCGAGAGGATGAGTGTGCCCCTCCACCTGTGCTGTTTACAGATGACCACACGGCACAGCTGGCTTTCAGCCAGTGGTAACAAAATTGCATATAAAACTAACATGGACCTGGAACTCTCGCAGATATCCTCTGCCTCCCATGTTCTGGGAATTAAAGGTGTGTGCCACCACAGGCAGCCATGCTTGAGTTTCCATTTATCGATTGTCCACTTCTTGCTGCACCCCTAATATAAAGCTTGGGCCATTCCTGTCCGATGTCTTTTCTATAGTTTTTTTTTTAATTGTGTTTATTATAAGATTAAAAAAAAAAAAGCCAGGTGGTGGTGGCGCACGCCTTTAATCCCAGCACTCGGGAGGCCAGCCTGGTCTACAGAGTTCCAGGACAGGCTCCAAAAACAACAGAGAAACCCTGTCTTGAAAAACAAAACACCACCCCCTTTTTAGACGTCTTTTTTTTTTTTTTTTGACAGTAAAGTGAGAGGTACAAACTGTCTTTATTATGGGGATTTAAAGGAAATGGGGTTCAGAGAGAAACAGTCTCACGGAATAACAGACCAGCTACAACCCGCTGTCCCGCTGCTCTGCCCTGGGGAGAGGCCACCAACCACAGAACTCCCAAGAAGGCTTCTCTCAGCTTATCCGTCCACACACAGCACCTCAGACCACGCCCTGAGGGCCGGTACCCCAAAATTCCCACAACAAAACAATCTCACTGTGTAGCTCCGGCTATTCTGGAATTCCTATGTCACCATGTAGACCATCTGGCCTCAGAGTCATGAAGATCCATCTATACTATAACGCAAGTTGTATGCGTGCGTGCGTGCGTGCGTGCGTGCGTGTGTGTGTGTGTGTGTGTGTGTGAGTGTCCGTAGAGACCCAGGGTACATGTTGGATCCCCTCGACTGGTAGCTATAGTTAATTGTGAGCTGCTTGTATGAGTGTTGGGATCTGAATTCCAGTCCTCTGCAAGAACAGAAAGTGTTCTTCACCACAAAGCCATCTCTCCAACCCCCACAGTGGTTTTTCTTCTGTCTTTGTCTTCTTTTTTTTGGTTTTTCGAGACAGGGTTTCTCTGTGGCTTTGGAGCCTGTCTTGGCACTAGCTCTGTAGACCAGGCTGGTCTCGAACTCACAGAGATCCGCCTGTCTCTGCCTCTCGAGTGCTGGGATTAAAGGCGTGCGCCACCATCGCCCAGCATTGTCTTTGTCTTCTTTTTTTTTTTTTTTTTTTTCGAGACAGGGTTTCTCTGTAGCTTTGGTGCCTATCCCGGAACTAGCTCTTGTAGACCAGGCTGGCCTGGAACTCCCAGAGAGTCTTTGTCTTCTTGAGACAGGATCTCAAGGTGGCCTCACCCTTGCTATGTAGCTGAGGTAACCTTGAATTTCCAATCCTTCTTCCATCCAGCTTTGTGAATGCAGGGGCTGTAGGCATGTGTCCCTACATCTAGTTTATGCTGAGGACCATGCTAGGCAGGTACTCTCTACAACCGGGTCACCGCCCCAGCCCTCCTAGATGGTTCTGTTTTCGCTACAGTTTTGGCTACATCAAGACTGAATGAGCCGGGGATAGTGGCGCCCGCCTTTAATCCCAGCACTCGGGAGGCAGAGGCAGGTGGATCTCTGTGAGTTCGAGACCAGCCTGGTCTACAGAGTTAGTTCCAGGACAGGCTCCAAAGCTACAGAGAAACCCTGTCTCGAAAAACCAAAAAAAAAAAAAAAAAAAAAAAAGATTGAATGGTTACATTCTGATGTTTCTGTTTGTATTCAAAAGCCAAACACATGGTAAATTGTTTTTTTGTATTTTCCCCTTGGAATTGCTAATTGCTGTCTTTTGCCATCTGCCTCATCTTCTTTCTCTTTTTACCTTTTTTGTGTGTCTACATGTGTATACATGAATGTGCATGTTCGCGTGTGTGCAGGAGTGGAAGCTTGGGAAACGCCAAATGCCAAAGGCCGCCTGCCTCCTTGGAGACAGGTCTTTTATTGGCCGGAAGCACTTGTCAGTTAGGCTGGACTGGCTGGCTGGTTTCCCAGCACTGGGATTACACTTACCCAGCATGCATTCTGCCTTACTTGTGGAATTAACCACAGATTCACACACCTATACCCTCTGCCCTTTAGGGCTTTGTTGTCTGTGCGTTTGAGACAGTGTCTGTCTTTCTACATAGCCCAAACTATGTCCTAGAACTCACCATGCAGACCAAGCTTGCCTCAAAATCAAAGAGGTCCGCCTGCCTCTGGAGAGATGGCTCAGTGGTTAAGAGTTCTGCTTCTTCCAAAGGACCTGAGCTCAATTTCCAGCAACCACATGGTGACTCACAACCATCTGTAGTGAGATTTGGCACCCTCTCCTGACCAGCAGGCATACATGTAGACAGAACACTGTATACATAATAAATAAATATTTAAAAATTTTGGGAAATATGGGCATAGTTCTCTTCAAATTACTTCCTGCTGTTTGCCAAAGTATTTTTCTTTTGGGGGTGTTCATTGGCAATCTTTCAGGGGGTCTTGGTGAATCAAACCACATTATCCTGGAATTAATCCACAGGTTCTCATCCTCTGTGGAAACAAAAGAAGAATCTCTTTTCCAAAGCAATATTTCCTTAGACCCAAATTCTGAAGTCAAGATACCTTTATAATAAACATGCTGGTTTAGCTTAGCAGCCCATACAATGAAATGTCTCTCTGTACTTAGCTCTTTCACAGTCAAAAATTCAGAGAAAACACAACAATATACATAATCCAGACTCTCTGTGAGTTTTCCATCTTTACATGGTTTATTTTTCTTTACTCCTTTTAATCTATGACTGTCTGTACTATGTCTCTTTAACGACTTTACCTTTTAAAAAAAAACCTTTTGCTTCTTTTTATCACTGTCTGTACTCTTTTTTTCTCTCTTGTAAGCCTATGTACATTTATCTAACACTGTGACCCATTTAGAGGTCTAGAGGTCTTTTCCATGTGAATTTGTCTTTATTGGGTTTTTTATAATTGTTTTTTTGACCAGAAGTGCTTCTTTTTTTTTTTTTTTTTCCGAGACAGGGTTTCTCTGTAATTTTGGAGCCTGTCCCGGAACTAGCTCTTGTAGACCAGGCTGGCCTCGAACTCCCAGAGATCCGCCTGCCTCTGCCTCCCGAGTGCTGGGATTAAAGGCGTGCGCCACCACCACCCGGCCAGAAGTGCTTCTTAAAATGCTAAGCCTTTTTTATGAACTTAAGTGACGCCATTGCTAGGGGAAATGGCCCTGCCTGCTTGCCCTGCCCAGCCCAGCATGGTGGAGCTATTGGCTGCCTCTGAGAGCCATGCTCACAGCCCCATTTTCAGGCACACAGCCAGTCTATGTCGCCATTAAGCATGTTGTAGCGCTCTGTTTACAAGCCCCATTTAAATGCTCCATAGCCGGACCTCCAGATAGAGTCAGAGCCATTTGTGCTGGTGAACCAGGAAGCCACCATTTTTAAAACCCTGTGGCTCCCCCCCCCTACTGCTGAATCAGGAAGACCTCCTTCAGAGGAGCTGCAGCATGGCGCCAGCAAGCAGAGTCCACCAGGGGGAAAACATGGCCAAACTTGGTTTTTTAGTGTCTAGAATTCATTTCCAAGCCCCGTCAGGTTTTATGTGGACTTTGTCCGCCATGTTGGTGCACCAGTTGTCGAGGGAGGCTACTTGTTTGTTCCCCAGCTGCCCAGCAGCTCAGGCCCGAAATAATCATACAGAACTGTATTATTTAAAACACTGCTTGGCCCATTAGCTCTAGCTTCTTATAGGCTAACTCTTACATCTTAATTTAACCCATTTCTAGTAATCTGTGTATCGCCACGTGGCTATGGCTTACCGGGTAAAGTTCCCAGCATCTGTCTCTGGAGGGGCTACATGGCTTCTCGCTGACTCCGCCCTTCTTTCTCCCAGCATTCAGCTTAGTCTTCCCGCCTACCTAAGTTCTGCCCTATCAGTACCATTGGTACTCACAGCATACAGAGGGGATCCCACATCAGGCACCTTCAGGTTTTTGTTGTTGTTTGAAAGTCTCATGTAGCCCAGGCTGGTCTTGAACTTGCTATGTAGCCCCAGGCTTTGAATTCTTTATCATCCTGCCTTCTAACAACAGACACAACTCCATCGCACACATTCCTCGGGAACATCGAGGATTTATATGCCAGCCTCAGGACTGTATTTCTTTTCTTCCGTGTTCACATAGCTGCATCCCTCCGAGGCACCTGGGCACACTCACACCCTCTGCTGGACAGCACCCAACATTCCTACGGGGGCGGGGGGAGACTGACATGCTGGACTGAGGGAGGGGAGAGAACCATGGAGGAGGGATGGGGTCCCCAGAAGCAAAAGTGGTCCTGGGTTGAGCTGTCTGGCCATGGTTCACGCTCACTGGCTAGGCAAACCTGCCTGGCTCCCACCTCTTCCCCTGCCTACACCAGCCTGCTCCAGTTCCCTCGGGGGCAGAGATGGGGACAGGGGTGAAGGAGGACAAGGACAGAGGGACTCAAGATGGGGAGGGCTGTCAGGAGGCCCTCAGTGAGCTGCATCCCCCAAGGCAGTCACCAACCCTGAGCTCAGCTGGCGTGAAGGAGAGTGTACACACTCATGTGCTGGTGTGGAGTGGCTTGGTGCCCACAGCAGGCACTCAGGCAGCTAGAGCTCAGGATCTGGGGCCGGAGCCTGGAGATCCGGGATGAGATGCAAGGTCAGAAACTCCTGGTCTCCAGCAGGTGCAGCGAGCATTGCTGGCTTCCAGCTCTTTGTCTCCCACCAGTTAGTCCTAGTAATTCAAACACCCACCTGGGCCAGAGGTGCACCAGTGTTCCCAAGTCAGCCTCCTTCCTTCCGGGCTGCTCCCAGGCCCCCTTCAGGCCCCAGTGCTTGGCCTGGCAGGTGAGTCATTCTATTTACCTTTCCTGAGAGGCCTCCTGCCCCTTCATTTGTTTCAATTAGCCTGGCTCTGCCTGAGCAGCTACAGCCCACGTGGCCCGATGCCGGCTGTGTGCACCCCTCCCCCAGGGTCCTGCATTTTCTACCACCAGCAACTAGAGCAGAGGTACCTGGCTGACTCCTTCCGCGCCCTGTCTTCACACTCCGCTGGGCATCAGAGCACAGACCCAAGGGACAACCCTAGAGGTGGACCTCAGTCCTTCACGGGTCCCATTCCGCCCAACAAGGCTCTGGCTTGCTCACATGGCTGCGTCAAGAGCCTTTATCACAAACACTTTATCAAGGGACTACTTAGACTCAGGGTGCTCCTAGAGGAAGCCCCACTGTGGTGACAACTGTTTCCTGGACTGAGTTAGCTTAGCCCACTCCGCCTGGCCTGTTCCCATGCACAGCGGCTCCAGCCTCCCAGACTCTCCAGCACTCCCTGGGCGCTTCAAGCCCCGCTGTCCAGGATATGCACAGCAGCTACTCCTCGACCCTTTATTGAAGGACATACATTGGGCACATGGGACACCACAGTTCATAGCATGACTCCTCCATCATATTCACCCCCACTCCATCAGTGTGGCCTGTGCCAGGGTCAGGACAGGCTGAGGGAGTGTGGACAGCGCAAGCTGCTGTCTGGCTGCGTTGTCTCTCCAGCCTTGGCCAGGCGTCTGGTTCTGAGTTGTCCTGTAAGGCCCTTACTGAATCCAGCCTGGCTGGGCTCCCGTGGGGCTTCAGGTGGGGCTGTCAGTCAGCCCTGAGAGACTGCTGGCGATGGAGGTCTCCACAGAGGGTTTAGTCCCATTGCAGCTGCCTGCAGTCACGAGCTGAAGTTTCTCTCCAGGTTCACCGTGACTAGACCCTGCTGGGACCGTGTGGTTGCCACGGCAGCTAGCCATCTGTTCCTCCTTAAGGGCTTTGCCTTCTCGCCATCGCCTCCAACGCAGCAGTAGCTCTGCCTGCACCTAGGGGAACCATGGGTAGGCCCACTCTGCCATCCCAACTCACTAGGTCCTGCCTGGGTCACTCTGAGGTGCCCAGCCTCAGTCTAAGCAGACCTAAAACATGGCAGACTCCACAATGGGTACAGCAGGGCAGTTTGTCACCGGGGAAGGCGGGAATCACCTACACACTGAACTCCTTGAGGACCTGGAGGAACCTGACATCTAACACATGCACCCATAACAATGGGGAGGAAGCTATGGTCATACTAGGGCATGGCCGGCCTCTCACCCGGCTCCAATCCTGGGGCCAGTCTCACCTACCTCCTTGTTGAGGAAACAGTAGAGGACAGCCACCAGCAGACCCTAGAGAAAGAGGGAGGTCAGGGGCAACACTCTGGGCCCGAGGTATGGAGGGTATGGCGGGGACTCACCTGGAAAGAACTGAAGAAGAGGTCGAAAAAGAGCTTGATGGAACGGAGGGCGCCCTGGGCATGCTCGTCAGTCACAAAGGCAAAGACCACCTCATGGACCCCCAGCAGAGGGATGAGGGTCAGCGTGGACCTGGCTAGCCTGCAGGGGCAGAGCTTGACCGTCCTCACCTGCCGGGGCTCCTGGGCTCTCCCCACAAAGGCACCAGTCCCCAACCCCAACCCTCTTTGGCCTGGGCCCCGGCTTTTGCCCATGCCCACCGGAACTTGTAGTCAGCATAGTGCATCTGCCGGGCACGCAGCTTGGCCACAAGAAGGTTAATGATGCGGACAAAGATGAAGAAATTGATCTGTGTGAGGGAGAACAAGGTTAGGGGCCGCCTGAGAACTTCCTGTGTCTGGCATGGTGCTCATGTGTCCCCCTCCAGGCGAGGTTGTTGCCAAGTGAGCCCTAGACACAGGGTTCCAGGGCTGGCAGGCATCCAGCCAAGGACAGGCAGCCTGACCCACAGCCCAGGCTATACAGCCTCTTGGATAAGTGCTGGGATTACCCTCCTCGTAGCCTGAGAAGGGAGAGTAACCCTTTTCCTGCTGAGCGCAACAAAGTAACTTGTTTCCTCACCAATATGGCCAGTAAGACAGGGATCCGCAAGATCCACCAGAAAACCATGTTGTCATTGCTGGTCCAGCACCTGCAAGGGCCAGTTGCTCACATCTTGGGGATAGACGCAGCTCCCCAGCACCTACCCCTATCTGCTGGGATCTACTGAGTGCCCCAAGAAAGGAAAAGAGAGCGTCTTTAATGAACCCCAACTCCAGACCCTGGATTTACATTTCTTGCCAAAGTGTGACCCTCATCCCCATCTCCCTACCCCCTGGGGTCACTTTACAAAGCCCAGCGCCATCGGCCCCAGCTGCCCCAGCCCATCCTGTGAACTCATACTCACTGGACATTCTCAAACAGACACTTGACCACCACCCAGGGGATGACAAACAGCAGGGGTGCCCCTGTGGGAACAGCAGCTGTGGTTCCAGGGCCCCGGTTAGCTTGCCTCCCCGTTCTCCCCACAAGCCTACTCACCCCAGCCAATGCCCAGGTAGAGGGAAAAGAAGCTCTTTTCTTGGAAGGTGGCAAGGCTCAGCAGGCTGTACAAGTACACACCCTCCACCAGCAGCCAGCAATAGTTGGCGATGATGCCGTACTGCGTGATCACCGTGGCCACTCGGCAGCCAGCCACCGCCTGAGCAAGGGGAGGCACGATTGGGGCCCACGCCACCCTGCCACCCCACACAGGCTGGCAAGCGCTCAGAGATCTGGCTCACCCCATCGCTGAGCCAGACGCTCACGCTAAGGTCATCTCCAATCTTCTGGCTGTAGCGTGTCTTGAGCAGCCAGTCTACGACCAGCACAGAGCCGGCCTTGAGCACAAAGGACGCAAACAGGTTCCCGTGGATATAGTTCCGGGTGCAGTGCATCTTCCTGTACAACAGCAAGTCAGCACCACCCCTGTCCTGTCCCTCTGTCCCCCTTCACCACAGCGGGCGTGAGCTGAGCGATCAGCAATATACCTGAGGCCCAGCAGGATGACCAGGGCAAGGAGCAGGGCCCCCAGGGACAGACTGTAGCCCACAGTGTACATCACCTGGTAGCTGCTATACATCTTGGCCACTTCCTTCTGCAAACCAGAGGTTGAATGGGGCCTGGCAGCACCTCATCTCCCCGGCTCCACTCAGCCCCACTGGGATACCACCCCAAACCCTCCAGAGCTGACCTGGACCTCGATCTCTTCGTCGTCCATCTGGCACTGGGAGGCGTTGCGCCATGGCTGCCCCCGCGGCCCTCGCACCCACTGCCCGTCAGGCCCGCACCTCTTGAACACCAGGCGATGCTGCACTGGGATTGAGTGCAAGGTTGGGGTCAGCCCACCCCCATGCTCCGCCTCGGGTCAGCCCACCCCCATGCTCCGCCCCCTAGGCTTCCCAGGGCCTCCATAGTTACCTTTGTGGTACCAAGGTAGGTACCAGGGGCAGGAGATGTTAGCTGTGGTATTGGGCGGGGTGTCAGGCCAGCAGGAGTACTTGTCGAAGGTTCTATTACAAACCAGCTCTGTGAAGATGAAGGAGGGTGGAGGAGGGGCTCCCATCAGGACCAGAAGCCCCCCCTACCCCCCCCCCGAGGATCACCATCACTTCATTGAGCCTGCATCCCAAGAGGCTGCCTCCCTGACGTGGGACACAAGGTGCAGCTCCTGGCCAGTTATTTTGCCTCCTGAACTCCATACCCGCCTCCCCCTCCAGCCCAGCCAACGCTTGAGTTTGCCAAGGTCCCTTTCCTTCAAGATCTCACATCTCAGCCAAGCGGTGGTGGCGCATGCCTTTAATCCCAGCGCTTGAGAGGCAGAGGCAGGTGAATCCCTGTGAGCTTGAGGCCAGCCTGGTCTACAAGAGCTAGTTCCAGGACAGCTAGGACTGTTAATAAGGAAACCCTGACTCGAAAAGCCATTAAAAAAAAAAAAAAAAAACTCTCCCATCTCAAATGTGCCCCAAACTGTGGCTTTTTTCAAAACTAGTATTAAACTTTTTTCATTTATTTATTTTATGTGTGTGCATATGTACATGTGTGTTATATACAGATACATGCACACACGTGTGCACATAAGCGTATAGGGTCATAGGACAGCCTTGCATGATTCATTTCCCCGTTCTCACTGTGTGAGTCCCACAAATCACTGCCCCCCTCCTTGTGATACATTCCTTCCCAGATGCTGATCTCTGGTTTGGTTAGCATCCTTTCCAGGCCCAGGCCGAGTCCCAGCTGCAGCTCCTACATCCTCCTCCCTCTCTTCCGGGCACTGGTCATCTCCCTCAACTGGACAGTGGTATGGACCCAGTCTCTCTCAGCACCCACCCGTGACCCTATCCACTGTCTGCCCACTGTGAGCAGTGAAAGCAGAGGCATCTGATGGCTGAGGAGGGGCGTCCTGCAGCACGGAGGACAGCAGAACAAGCCAGCCATGCGCCAGTTCTGCAATTCTACTGTCTCCTGACCGTGCAGCCATAGGGAATCTCTTGCTTCTGGAGGTCAGTCGCCTGGCCTGTATATGCGGGCAGGTGGCTGGGCATGAAAAAGCCACTGAACACTCCCATAAGAAGGTCTCCTGCACTGCACACTGAGGCAGGGAACAGGACCCAGGAGTCTGCAGGCGGGACTCACCCGTAGGTGGGGGCAGTAGGCTCAGGTTGTGGAGGCACTGATCACCATAAAGCTTCCAGTTCTCGAACAAGAAGTCCATCACCTGGGCAGAGGGTGCTTTCGGCTGGGAGACCGGTGGGCCAGCAACCAGGGAGACAGACGGAACAGGGAGCCATCAGCACTTCTGTGCAGAGCAGGCAGCCCTCCGTGCAGGGTGTGGGGTGCACAGCGCTCACCAGACATAACAGCAGCAGGAGCAGCAGGTGGGGACTGTGGAGCAGGATGCAAGGCATGCCCTTGGTTAGCCAACCCCCACATCTGGCAGGGGTTGCACGTCTGGGTCCTTGGGGTGTGTACACCCCTCCTCAGGCTGCAGAGAACAAGAATAGAGAGTCTGGAGAAAGTCTATAGAGTATTGTGTCCTCTAAGACCAAGCCTCTGAGCCTAAGGCCTCCTGATAGCTGAGGCTTGTAGAGGGGACGTGTGAGTAGCTCCCAGTGCCAACCCAGAGACAAGTGACTAGGGGCAGCTATTTTCCTGCTCCCTGGGGCTGACAGGAGTCAGCCTTCCTATCTGACCACCCAGACCTCTCAGACTGGCACCAACTACCTCCTCCCTCCGTTCTGTTGCCCTGGCTGGGCCCAGACCTCCCCACCTATGCTTAACCCTTGGAAAGTTGACTGGTCAGCAATCTAACCCAAGATAAAGAGGGTGAGGGTAGCGTGCCCAGGCCCGTCAACGCTTGGCCCTTGTGTTGGAGCCATTTCTGGACCGCCAGAGGCCAGGCGTGTGTTGGGGCGTGTGTTCATATGGTCTCCTCCACCCTATGTCCTCTTTCCCAGGACCAGTGTGTCCATATAATGTTGTGGACCTTGTACAAGGCTCTCAGATTGGGCCTCTTGGTCACAAACTGGTGGCACATTCCTTTAAGATTAGCACTGCTACTGCCAGGGCCCAGATGGGGGACACCTCTGCCTGATGCTGCCTGTAGGTCCTGGGAACACCAGTGACAGGCCCTGAGCAGAAGCAACTACACACACATCAGTCCCACACTGCTTCAGAACCCTTCCTGGCTCCGATGCATTTTCATGGAGGGAGAGAGAAGAGCTACTTAGGGCCTGTAAGAGGTCGCACTATGAACTTCCCAGGGCTGAGGCAGGCCTCCTGTAAACCCACAGACAGGATATTATAACACAGAGCCAGGCATGGTGGCACAGACCTGGAGTCCTAGCATTTAGGAAGCAGAAGCAGGAGGATCACCCAAAGTTCAAGAGCAGCCTGGTCTATATAGTGAGTTCTTGGCCAGCTGGGACGATATAGCAAGATCTGCCCCCTCCCACAGAGGTGGGGAAGAGAGGGAGGATGAAGGGGAGAAGAGAAGACGTGGATACGGCTAAGGTAGAGGAATTTGCAGGGATCCCAGGTGCCAGAAAAGGGGACCCCTGGATTTTAGTCTGCTATAGTAAGCCCAGTTGAGCTCTAGAGGCAACAGCTTCACTTCTGCCCTGCCCTCCTGTACTTCTCCTCCTCCTCTTCTCCTTTTTCTCCTCCTCCTCCTCCTCCTCCTCCTCCTCCTCTTCTTCTTCTTTTTCTTCTTGACAGGGTTTCTTTATGTAGCTTTGGTGCCTGTCCTGAAACTAGCTCTGATAGACCAGGCTGGTCTCGAACTCAGAGCTCTGCCTGCCTCTGCCTCCCGAGTGCTGGGATTAAAGTTGTGTGCCGCCACCACCACCAGGCCACTCCTGTACTTCTGACCCCCCTTCGGTCACACCTGGCTCATAGCCTACTGTGGGACTCCTGAGCCTCACTCTTGGTCAGTAGAGTCTAGCAGGAGGCAACATCAAGGAGTTTTAAGTCTCTGGAACCTGACCCTTAGAGCAAAATAAATACCCACAGAGTATAGGGTTCCTGCAGAGAACAAAACAGCAAACAGGCTGAAAAGGAGTTTAGGTGTCCCTATCTCCCGGTCACCAAGTAGCCTTACTCTCCTGATTTGGATCAAATTGCACCATCTGCTGCCCAGGTCACTAGTGGGCTCGGTATGGAGAAGTCAGAAGCTGGGCCTTTACCCACTATGTCTGGTCCCCACCCCAGAGCTGCTGGGGTCCCCCAGTGGCCCTGAAAAAAAGGAAGGGTAGAAATGGGAAGGCTTCAGGGTTGAATAACAAGGAATGACCAGCATGAGTAGACAGATAGGGGGGATACAGGTAAGGGGCACGGGGAGAAGGAATACTGGTCCAAGGCCCTGCAAGGGTGGACATCAGTCCACTAGCAGCAAACCGTCCTTAGAGCCCAGGTCCCCCTCCATTGCCCTGCTGAAAGCATGAGTGTTCAACAGCTGGGTGGTCCCAGCAGCCTGCAGTCCCAGCACTCAGGAGGCAGAGGCAGACAGATCTCTGAGTTCAAGGCCAGCCTGCTCTACAGAGTGAGTTCCAGGACAGTCAGAGCTACATAACGAGATCCTGTCTTCTAAAATCCAGAAATAAGACTGAGAATACTTGAAGATTTCCTCCCTCACAGATCATGGAGGGTGAGCTAGAACAGGTCCAGGAACCATACATCGGGACCTCTGTGGGTGGTAGGGGAACAACAAGGGAGTTTCTAGGCAGTTCGTGGACGGTGAGCTAGGGAACATCATGGGGTGGAGACAGATTTTCATTCCCACAAGGCTGAGACGCTGGGGTCTCCGCACTCTGCATCCGGGCCTCATGCTGAAGCCAGGGAAGGGGGCAAACATGAAGTTCAGGACCAACAGGGAATGCTTTTCCTGTCACTGAAGGGGAATGACCACTGGATGGACTGCTCAGCCTACCCTGTGCAGCCGGCCTCCTGTCCCCACGGTGGGGGGTAAATCCTGACACTCAGACAGAGTCCATCAGCGCTGATAAATATTCACCCAATGAGAGCGCAGTCCTAGCCCCGGGGTGCCAGGTAGCCAGGTGTGGATGCAACGCCTTTGCTCCTGTGGCCGGAGCTGTAGGTCTTTTTCCACCTTATTACCCTCCCCGGCTAGGAACAGATGGGGAGAAGGGACAATGGACCAGGGACCCTACTCTCCTTCCTTCTTGGACGAGGCAGCTGAAATCCCTCTCAGGTCTCAGACTTCACGAGGCCCAACTGTCAGGGAAGTACGGAAGATGCAAGACCCAATTCCTAAGACGTCAGCCTGTCTTTACTGCGTGCGCTTGCTTATGCACGCCAGCTACCTGGACTGGCACTGGCCCATGCCACCACTGCTCCCAGCCGGCTCCAACAGGACAAAGGACGCCTGGGTGTTTGCAGTGTGGCCAGCGAGCCACCGATTTTCTCTGCAGGTGGCTGAGGGTAAGACCGATGGCCCAGCGGCCAAGGGAGGTATCACTGGGGAGGCTCTTGGTTCCCTAGGAGCCAAAATCAGAGAGGTATCAAAGTCTTTGAGAAATCCGTAAAGTTAACATCTGGAAGAGGGTTTTGGTCAAAACAGAAAAACTAGCCCAGGTCATAGACCTAGGGCAGGGACAGGATCAGGGTCCACAGGCTGTTGACAAAACCTAATTCCTGAGTCCTTCCCCCGAAAGGGGGCGGGCAGGCCCTGAGATACCCGCCAGGGTGAGCTCTGACTCCCCCTCCCATGTCTCCAAGACAGAAGGACAGCAAAGTATTTCTGGTCGATCCTCGGAGGGTGCCAGAGCCAAGAGGTGAACTTCATGGGTCTGAAGTGGGAAGGTAGTCGCTGGGGAGGCAGGAGCAGAAAAAGGGGCGGTGGCCCACGCTCGCAGGAGTCAAAGTGAACGATTGTGAGCCGCGGAAGAAAAACCCTCGAGGCAGGGTGCCTACGCACCGCACCTTATCCCAGCAAGACTGGGTCACTGCTGGGGAGTCCTGGGCATCAGGGACAGATAAGAGGGGAAAGCGGATCGAACGGAGGGAATGAGAGAGCCATTGGGGGAGGGGCGGGGTCCCGGAGTGCATTAGCCGCGCAATGGGGCAGCAGGACCCACGTCTGCGCCCACCCTCTCGCCGCTCCCGGATTGCGCGCCCGGAGGACAGAAAGCAGAGGTTGAGACCGCCAACCTGACAGACGGTTAGGGATCAGGTGACTGACCAGACAGTAGGACCTATCCCCGGGCTGGAAACTGAGGTGTTCGACTGGGGCGAGAACCGCGACACCTAAGACACCAGGGACAGCTGGCCCCCCACATCCAGGCCCCGGGCCGGCTCCTCACCATCCTCCTCTGCGCGCCCTGGTCACGCCCGTGATCCAGCGCCCCATAGACCGCCTGAGACGGTCCCCAAGGGGCCCGACCCTGGTGCTTACTGTGCTCTGTCGCTCGGGCTAGGGCTGGGCGTCTCGTGGTCCTCGAGCTCGCTCAGGTTTGGGAGCTGGCAGCCACTCGTCTCCGCCGCGCTGCGATGGGGGTCCGGCGCCGGCTCCGCGCCAGCCGCTAGCAAACTTTCCGGCGGCGACGTTGGGCGGCGGCGAAGGGGGAGGGGGTGGGGGCGGGGGTGGCCGGCAGGGGACTGGGAGAGCCGAGGGTCCGCGCCCTGCGCCTTAGCGCAGCGGACCTGTTGCGAGCCCTCAACCCTCCCGGTGTAACCCCGACGGCCTCTCCCGTGCGGCGTTCGCTCTGCGGCTGTGCACCGAGCGCACCCGCTTCCCCTCCCCTCTGGCACACAGAGCCTTGCGCAGGACCTGACCCGGACTCCGACCCCACGGGTCCCTTCCGAGGACCCTCGCTTGGTGTACCGCGACCCTGAAGATCCAATCTTGCACACCCTGGACTTCAGGACCCTCCGCGAATGAATCCTGACCTGGCCAGCGCGGGTCTGAGCTCGCTAAGGAAAGAAATAGGATGTGACTCAGCGCGCCCCTTTCTCTTGCAATATCTGCTGTCCTGGGGTCGCACCGTTGCATTCAGGTTGCAGTCCAGATTTTCCGGAAGATTAAGTCCCTTACTTAAGTCCCATCTGGCTTCTGCGTGAAACTCTTGCAGTTGTCACACGTGCATCAATCACAGACGGGGGGTGGGGGGGTGGCGGTGCAGGAGGTAGGAAAGGTCAAGGTATAAGGGCTGCTTTGCAGGTTTTAGACAAGGGGATCCCCTAAGAGTGGCTCTTAATCCCGTGCCAGGTTACATCCCCTGTGGCCCTCAGGGACTCGTCCTGTCCATCAAGCCCCCTCCAGCACTGCTCCTTTGGCAATCCGTTGACCTGACCCGGACCTCAGTCCGCACACCCTTCCCGTTCCTCCTTTACTGAGGAGTCAAATGTTCTGAGCCCCAGGTTCATCTTTCACCTCCTAATCTCAGCCCTGCAAATTCTCTCCCGCTCTGTTGCACACCCCTGTGAGCCCTTGAACCACCTTTTAGGGCCTCAGCTCACGTCTGCTGGGGCACTCCCCTCTTGCCCAGTGACCTTGAGGTCAGAAACTCCCAAGGGTGCTTTTGGGCTTCACTTCTCTGGCTTCTCCACATCCTGTAACACTAAGGGTCATGTTGCTTTCTAGAAAGTTCTCCGTGTGGCTGTGGCTTTCAGGCCGGGTACTCGCTTTCTCGGGCTTTCGTGGAGATGTCCCTCCTCACGATTTCCACGGTCCCCAGACCACTCCTCCTCCTACTTACTACTGAGGGCCATGTCTCCTACCCATGCGCCATTTCCTGCACCTCTTACCTGCAGATCACCTGGCCGTGAATCCAAGGCTCCTCCAGCAAGAGTTTATTTCCTCTGGAACACATTTGGTCTCTTCTCTGTCACCTACTGGCCCCCTTCCCAGACCTCGCCTCTGGTCCTTGGATAAACTCTTTATTCAGATACTACCCTTTTCCAGGTCTCCATTTCTGTTTTAGGGGACAGTGAATCCTGCGCCCCAAGCTGTAGGTCCTCCACTGGTGAGCCAGTCTGCCCCCAAGTGCCTCTGAGGCAGTTCCTGCTTTGTACTCTGTCGGCACCGCAGGACGACCTCCATCTGGTCCCTAGTCCTCCTCCTGTGCAGTAGGACTCAGGAAGAGCGAAGATCTGGGCTCATTGTCTTCTGTACACCAATTTCAAAAATTCTGCACGGAGCCACCCTCTCTGTTTCACTCCCGGCAATGACCAGAAGGCAAAGACCTGTTTGCTTCTGCCATGCAGGGGCCGCTTGTGCAAGGCTGAGAAATACATGCAGCCCCTCCTTCAATTCCTCTTCCACCTCCCTGGGGAGCAGACTGGAAGGCTGAGCACCATGACCAAGGGCTGCCTTTCTGTGAGCTGGGTAATGAGACTTAGGGTGAGAGGCACCGTGAACTCTGTGACAATGTGGCCTCAAACTGAGGGTGCCAGCTCGCTCCTCGGGGGTCAGGGACAGAGTGGAGCAAGCAATGCATCTCGTTTGCCTCTGTCTTGGTTCAGTGGTTCACTTCGGCTTCTTGTCCCTCGCGGAGGAATCTTCACTGGCAGATATAGGACTTTCCTGGTGGGACCCTCGGAGGACCTTTCCATCCGGCCTTGTTTTCTTGAGGACAGAGTGTTGTGGGGGGGGGGGGCAGAAGGAAGGGACAGTTTTGAGAGTGTCTAAGAGGCAATACAGAGCTGGCTGCAAAGGCTGCCTGGCCCCTGGTAGGCTCTATGTACCTCACTGAGTCTGCTTGGTCACACTTCATCAGACTCCTGGACTGTTGGTGATCCCACAGGTGCTCAACCTTGTGAGATCCAGTTTTAGGGGCTGGAGAAAGACTCAGAGTACATACAGTATAAGCATGAGGACCTGTTTGGATCCCTGAACACGCATCTGTTGTGTGTACCTGGAGCCTTGCTGCTGGAGGTTATAGAGACAGGGGCTCACTGGGGCCTGCTGGGTGCCAAACCGGCCGAAAAACAGTGAGCTCAGGTCACAGAGAGACCCTGTCAACAGGGAGGAGGGCAGAGAGTGACAGAGGAAGACACCTTCAGCCATGCCTCTGGCACGGGTGTGTGAGCGTGTGTGCACGCTTGTGTATGTGTGTGAGTGTGTGGGGTGTGTATGCGTGCACACATATTGATGCATACAATTATAATCTATTTTGTTTTGGTTTTGGTTTTTTGGAGGCAAGGTAGCCCTGTGTAGCCCTGACTGTTGCGAACTCTCTCTAGACCAGGCTGGCCACAAACTCACTGAGATCTGCCTGCCTCTTCCTCACAAGTGCTGGGATTAAAGATGTGCACCATGATGCCCAGTTTCAGTGATGAGCCTGAAGTCTGTGGGAGCACAGACTCCTCAGCCTCTGCCTCCCCTACCCTGGTCTGCCGTTAGTTTGCATCCTACTAGGTTGATGTAGCAGATTTCCCTGAGCTGCTTCCATGGGCTGTTGGTTCCCACAGGCCATGCTGTGCTGAGCTCAGTTCCAGACCCAAGTGTCTGCCCCATAACAAGAACCCTGAATAAAGTGCTTCTGCCTCTTGACTGTTCGGCTCCAAGTTCCTCATATCAAGATACATAAACAGAGTGGAGATGAGAACGAAGGGGGCTGGGCCTTCCCATGCGTAGCCAGCGGCTGGGGGCCAGGGACCCGGATGGCGCCTGGTGTCCACACCATTGGGGGTTCTTAGTGAGAATGACCTCCCAGGAAATGCACTGTTTTGTGTTCCAAGACTGGCTGCACATTTGCTCAGAAAACAAGCTGAGGCCGTGCAGGGAAAGGGGCAGCAGCCAGTACTGCAGGACCCTGGGGCAGCAGAGTTGCAGCGTTGCCTTCCAGAGAGTTCTCTTCTCTCCCTTCACCTCTCCTTCAGGGTCCCAAATACCTCAAACCTGCCTTGGAGTGTCAACATTGGCAAAAATGACTTTAAACAAGTGAACGACTGGTCTTCCCACTTCCTGATTGCCGGGATTTCAGGCATTCGCCACCATGCCTGCATTCCTTTCCCCTTTCTGTTTTCTGTTTGTCCTGCTAGGATGGAATCCAGGCCTTGGGGCATGCAGGTAGCTGCTGTCCAGGCCCCTTTACTGGGGTAGCACAGCCCGTAGTTCAGGCTGATCTCAGAAGTCAAACATAGCTGAAGACTCCTCCTCCAGCCTCCGCTTGTAGCTAAGGGTAGCCCAGGACTATGTAGCTCAGGCTGCCCTAAGTTAAGTCTTCCGAGTGTTGAAATTACAGATATAAATCACTATGACTTGCTACCTTAGTATTTTGAGGCTGGAAGAAGGCACTAGATGGGAAATTGTGACCTAGGAAGCAAGGGTGTTGGGAAACAAAGTTTGGTCTTCTGAAAGAACAGGATGTGCTCCTAACTGCTGATTCATCTCAAAGAGCACTTGGGACCAAGTGTTCAAATGCCCAGGACTACGCGGAACATCCCAAACCACCGCATTACCTGTGTCCTGTAGTCCCAACACTCGGGATGTGAGCCAAGACACGCTGGGCAAATGTGTGAGGTCCTGGCTACCACTGAACTGCATTCCCAGTCCTTTTTTAAATACCTTGTTTCTGGAAGCAAGTTTTATTAAGTTGTCCAGCCTGACACTGAACTCTTTCTATACATCTTTAATTAATAAAAATTTTTGGGAGGACTTTTTTTCTTTTTTCGAGACAGGGTTTCTCTGTGTAACAACTCTAGCTGTCCTGGAACTCATTTTTGTAGATCAGGCTGGCCTCTGCCTCTCGAGTGCTGGGATTAAAGGCATGTGCCACCACTGCCTGGCTATAAAGATGTTTTAAATTGCATTTTTTATTTGTTTGTGTGAGATGACTCATCAGATAAAAACACCTGCTGTCAAATGAGGTCCTGAATTCCAACCTCAGGTCCCATGGGATAGAAGGAGAGAAGTGACTCTTTCCGGGGTCCTCTGACCTGCATGGGAATACCTTGGCATGGGTATATCTACACACACACACACTAAAATAAGCTATCAGGTGGCAAGCTTTCTTATAGATTTTGAGTATAAATCTTTCATTAGAAACCTGTTTTGGGCTGGAGAGATGGCTCAGAGGTTAAGAGCATTGTCTGCTCTTCCAAAGGTCCTGAGTTCAATTCCCAGTGGCTCACAACCATCTGTAATGAGGTCTGGTGCCCTCTTCTGGCCAGCAGGCATACACACATACAGAATATTGTATATATAAGAAAGAAAGAAAGAAAAAAAGAAAGAAAGGAAGAAAGGAAGGAAGGAAGGAAGGAAGGAAGGAAGGAAGGAAGGAAGGAAGAAAGAAAGAAAGAAAGAAAGAAAGAAAGAAAGAAAGAAAGAAAGAAAGAAAG
>NW_026067918.1:13083871-13171808 GCF_014885135.2 Alexandromys fortis | reverse complement strand
TGGTGAAGATCTTCTCCCAGTCAGTGGGTTGCCTTTCTGTCTTAGCAACAGTGTCCTTTGCTTTACAGAAGCTTCTCAGTCTCAGGAGGTCCCATTTATTCAATGAGGCCCTTACTGTCTGTGCTGCTGGGGTTATACGTAGGAAGTGGTCTCCTGTGCCCACGTGTTGTAGAGTACTTCCCACTTTCTCTTCTATCAGGTTCAGTGTGTTCGGACTGATATTGAGGTCTTTAATCCACTTGGACTTGAGTTTTGTGCATGGTGATAGATATGGATCTATTTTCATTATTCTACAGATTGACATCCAGTTTTGCCAGCACAATTTGTTGAAGATGCTCTCTTTTTTCCATTGTATACTTTTAGCTCCTTTATCGAAAATCAGGTGCTCATAGGTTTGTGGGTTAAAGTCTGGGTCTTCTATTCGATTCCATTGGTCGACTTCTCTGTTTTTATGCCAATACCAAGCTGTTTTCAATACTGTAGCTCTCTTTGATTTAATTGTAGTGGGGCGATCTGCTCTTGGTGTTTCGCGCTGGTCCCTGCCGCCTGCGTCCTCTGCTGCCTAGCCAGTCCCTGCAGGTTCCGGTTGCCGCTTGCGTCGCTGCCTGCGTCACTTGTCTGCGGGCGTCTGCTTCCCTCGTCTGCCGGTCGGTATATATGTTTCTACTCTTGTTTAAGGTATTGTACCTACGCAGCTCATTCAAAATGCATGGTAAAGTTTTAGTTCTTGAAAGCTGTTTAGGATAATAAAGAAATACAGGTTAATAGTCATCTATAACAATCAAACATATAGTCAGGTTAGGTATGTTTTCAAGGTCATACAGAGATATATTTTAGATATATATATATATATAGACTTTAGATAGACTTCAAAGTCTACATAATATAGCATTTAAAATGTTTTAATAACATAAGGCTTTTCATGACAGCAAGACACGTCTGGTCCTGGCAGCATCAGTTTACTTCAAAAAAGGATGATGAACATGGAAGAACCTCCATATGGAGTTTGCTTTCTTTGTGATAAACAGTAGGCACTTGGGCAAGGAACTGCTCTTGCCTCAACTGCTGGCAGTATGCTGTCCAACCTGAGCAAACAGGACAAAAAGAAGAGACTGCAGAATTTGCCAAGACCAGGTAGGACAGTCTTTCAAAATTCCTGCTTTAGGGGCTGGAGAGATGGCTCAGTGGTTAAGAGCACTGCCTGCTCTTCCAAAGGTCCTGAGTTCAATTCCCAGCAACCACATGGTGGCTCACACCCATCTGTAAAGAGGTCCGGCGCCCTCTTCTGGCCTTCAGGCATACACACAGACAGAATATTGTATACATAATAAATAAATAAATAAATAAATAAATAAATAAATAAATAAATAAATTCCTGCTTTAGCCAGGCGGTGGTGGCACATGCCTTTAATCCCAGCACTCGGGAGGCAGAGGCAGGTGGATCTCTGTGAGTTCGAGGCCAGCCTGGTCTACAAGAGCTAGTTCCGGGACAGGAACCAAAAAGCTACGGAGAAACCCTGTCTCGAAAATTCAAAAAAAAAAAAATTCCTGCTTTACAAAAAAGTCTGTCAGATAGTCTAGGCCTGTAGGAGGAAGATGGATGCCCCAACATTACCGAGGAACCCTGGGGTGACGGTTGTTTTAGATTTGAAATAGCTTGTTCTGCACTTCCTGTTTACTCAGGTGATATTATAACCTTCTCAGGTCTTTGATGGGGTTGAAGACTAGGTTGTCATAGTTACAGTTTTCCTTAGTCATGACAGAAAGTAAATAAGATGAAAAACTTTGGACTCACCAAGACAGGATAGATATAATACAGTACTTTTGCCAAATTTGCCAAATGCAAATGAACTGGACGCTGCGAATGTAATTCTTACCTGATAATTGTCCTTATTGAATATAGTTTTACTGTATTAGAGCTAAAACATTTCCTATTTATTTAGACGAAAAAGGGGAAATGTAGAATTATCTTTTTGTACACTGTGAAGACGTGTCACTCGGATAGGTTTAATAAAAAACGGAGTGGTTAATGGCTAGGCAGGATTATCAGGGTAGAGAGAACACTGGTAAGAAGGGTGAAGGTGCCAGGAGACACAGCAAGCAGGATAGGCCATATGGAGATGAGGTAATAGAGCCACAAGTCAGAAAATAGATGAATAGAGATGGATTAATTCAAGTTATAAGAGCTAGTTAGAAGCTGAGCGGTGGTGCCGCACACCTTTAATCCCAGCACTCGGGAGGCAGAGGCAGGCGGATCTCTGTGAGTTTGAGGCCAGCCTGGTCTACAAGAGCTAGTGCCAGGACAGGCTCCAAAAGCTACACAGAGAAACCCTGTCTCAATAAATGTCTCAATAAATAAATAAATAAATAAATAAATAAATAAATAAATAAATAAATAAAATCCCATTTAGAAAAAAAAGACCCAGCTGTGGGCTCTGTGATATTTCATCCACTATAAGAATCTTTCCCTGCGAGGGCTGAGGCACTGATCTAGGAGAACAGTGTGTGTCATTAGAGTATTTTACTGCTGTGTTCCTTTAGCAGAATAATAGTTTGTCCCCAGACCCAGGACCTATGCAGTCTCGGGTTCTTGGCTATGTTAGCTGTGTTAGTTAGGGATGGGTTCCATCTCTGGAATGATCTGTGTGTTGTTCTTTTGTTTTTTTGGGGGGGGACAAGATCTCATGACTGACTTCCAGCTCTCTGTGTAGCTGAGGGTGTCCTTGAACCCCTGATTCTCTTGCCCTTACTTTCCAAGTTCTGGGATTACAGAAGTGTGTCACCACACCTAGCCACAGTTTTATACGTGTGTTAGCATCTTCCCATGCAGCTCAGCTGTCCTCAATCCGCAACCTTCTTTTCTCAGTCTCCAGAGCTCTGGGACTTCAGGTGAGTGAAATTACATCCTACTTATTTAAAATCTGAATCAGCTGGTCAGTTGGTACAACCATCCTTACACTAGGATTCAGTGGTGGCTGGAGGGATGGCTCAGTGATGGAGAACAGTGGCTGGTCTTCCCAGTACCTACATGGCAGCTCACAACTGTGTAACTCCAGCTCCAGGGGATCTGGCACCCTCACACAGACATACACGCAGGCAAAACAGCATGGGAAAAAATTTACAAAAGCAAGATTTGGTAGAAGAGCTGGTTTTTTTTTTTTTTTCCCAGTGGTAGAATGCTTGCCTAGTGTATGTAAGGCCCTGAGTCAATCCTCATCACTAAGGGAAAAAAAATCCTCGGGAGACTCTATAGGTGGATTTGAGACTCATATCTTAGCAATATGGAACATTCCATCCACAAACATAGAACACCTCTGCAACTGCACATTTATTAGAATTTTCTTAATTTCCCTCAGTATTGTTTTGTAGTTGGCAGCATATGAATCATAATTTTTTGTTTTTTTTTCCTATTTCATCATTTTTATCCTATTGCAAATGATTTTTTTCCAATCCCAGAGACTCATGAATGCTAGGCAAATGCTTTACCCCTGACAAGTATTCCCGCTTGCAAACCCAGACACCCCTCTGGCCCTGTCAGGCCCCTTTAGCTATTTTATTGAGTCAGGTATCTAGATAGCGGATGAGACATTTGGAGTCATAGTTGCTCAATATTTACTGGCATTTTATTGGATTTTCCCACTTTGGCAGTCAGAGCACTGGGCAAAAATAGCATTGTTTCCTTACCGTAGATGTTCATGGTGATATTTAAAATCTTTTATTTCCAGTTACTCACCACTAATCTATAGACGTGCAATACGTTTTTGGTGTCTGGGTTTGCTAAATCTCTTATCTAATATTTGTGGATTCCTCAGGTTTCTCTGTGAAGACAACTATCCGCCGTGTACAAAAAAATACATTTTCTCTCCTCACAATCTGCAAGATTTTATTGACTTTTTGGTAACTCATTGTTGGAACTGTGACCTGCAGTACAATGTTCAGATGTGGCGAGAGCAGAAATTCACCGCTTTATTCTTCTCCACGGAGGAGAGGTGTCCAGTTTTCCCCATGAGGTCAGCTGAAGGTCAGAGTTCTCAGAAACACTTTCTGGGCTTTAGTGTTATTATTTTAATACTAAAATGCAAGGTCTCACTATGTAACTCTGGCAGTCCTGGAACTCACTATACAGACCAGGCTGGCCTTAAGGGCATATGACGCCACCACATGGCTAATATTTAATAATAAATGTTATTATTAAATATTATTATTAATAATAAATATTATTATTATGAATGTGTGGCACAATGCCATGGCATGCATGGGGCTCTCCTTCCATCTTTATATGAGCCTCAGTCCCACTTAGCGACAGGTGCTTTCAGTCTCTGAGTCCTCTCTCCCACCTTCTGAGAATGTTTCCCGTCATTACTAGTTTTCTGAGGGTTTTTAATTTTAATTTTATTTTATTGATTTTTTTTTTTTAGTTTTTTTGAGACACGGTTTCTCTGTGTAGCCTTGGCTGTCTTGGAACTTGCTCTGTAGACCAGGCTGGCCTTGGACTCACAGAGATCCTCCTGCCTCTGTCTCCTGAGTGCTGGGACTAAAGGCACATGCCACCACCACCTGGCTTATTGATTGTTTTGAGACAGGGTTTCTTTGTGTAACAGCCTTGGCTGTACTGGAACTCACTCTGTAGACCAGGCTGGCCTTGAACTGAGAGATCCAGCAGAACTGAACCTGGGTCTTCTACAAGAGCAACAAGGTTATGTCAAAACTCATCTTTACGAACACACTGCAGGGAGGTGGGGGCCTGGGAGGAGTCTCGTCCCAAGCAGGTTGAATCTCAGCCTTTGACAAGTTCAGGGCCCTTCTCTGGTCAGCCTCTTTCAGGCCACAGCCAGCCCTGTTAGTCGGAGACAGATTTAGAAGCTCCTCAGGGAAAGTGTCTTCCCAGATGGCCCTTCAGCTGGGCAGGAACCCAGGCCCTGCTGGCCAACTGGCACCTAGACCTCAGCTGAAGAGGAGACCCAGTACTATGGATGCCTTCCAGGCCTGCCTGCTCTTCCTGTCACGGAAGGCTCGGAGCTCCCTGGCACCAGGCGCCTGCAGATTATTCCGGTATATCTGTGTGTGTATGCCTATGTCTGTCTCTATTTGTGGTATTTGTGTGTGTGTGTGTGTGTGTGTGTGTGTGTGTGTTTGGGTGTTTGGTGTTTGGGCCTTGGAGCTGCTGCATGATAGAGTGTAGTGGGGTGACCTATGAGCCCCTTAACAGGAGGAGCCGCTGTTATCCAGAGGCCTGGGTGAGACAAGGGGCTGAGTGCCGTTCAGGTAACCCGCCTGCGAAAGGCAGAAAAGCTGTTTAATCCATCATATACAGAAGCTGGATGGAGGCCTGGTACCTACCTCATGTTCAGCCCATGCCAGAACCCAGCCTAAAGGCCTTAAAAACCCAGGAGAGAGAAACCAAGCCCTGTGGCGGCTGGCTAGAATCTCCCCTCCCCCTACAGGCACCATCTGGGGTTCCTAGACTATCCAAGACTCTCCCACCTCCTAAGGTCTAACCAGCCTGAGAGGTTCCAGAAGACAGTCCAACAATCTCATCCCCTCTGGAGCCAGAACTGAGTGACTACCATACTCCTAACCCTGGAAAGCAGGGCGGTGACGGGAGAGGCAAATGGGTACCAAGAGAGACCCAATAACTGACTCCTGCCTCTAAAACCAGGATGGGGGGCTGGAGAGATGGCTCAGAGGTTAAGTGCATTGCCTGCTCTTCCAAAGATCCTGAGTTCAATTCCCAGCAAACCACATGATAGCTCACAACATCTGTAATGAAGTCTGGTGCCCTCTTCTGGCCTGCAGGCATACATGCAGAAAGAATATTGTATACATAATAAATAAATAAATTAAAAAAAAAAACAGGATGGGGCCGGGCGATGGTAGCACACACCCTTAATCCCAGCACTCAGGAGGCAGAGGCAGACAGATCTTTGTAAGTTCGAGGCCAGCCTGGTCTACAGAGTGAGTTCCAGGACAGGCTCCAAAAACTACAGCAAAACCCTGTCTGGGAAAAAAGAAAAGAAATGAAATGAATTAATTTAAGTTGTAAGAGATAGTTAATAATAAGCCTGAGCTATGGATTGGGCATTTTGTAATCAATATAAGCTTCTGTGTGTTTATTTGGGACTAGGCGGTCGGGACCAAAGAAAAGCTCCGCCTCTTTTTACATGCAATGGTTGTTATGAGCTGCCCTGTGGGTGCTGGACATCCCTATGGGGCTCACTGGAAGAGTAGTTCTTTAAGAACGGAGCCATCACTGGGCCATGGTGGTGCACGCCTTTGATCTAGGCTGTCCTGGAGTTCAAGCAGTAGACCAGACTGGCCTTGAACTCATAGAGATCTGCCTGCCTCTATCTCCAAAATGCTGTGATTAAAGGTGTTTGCCACTACCCTGGCTAGTCTTTTTTTTTTTTAAAGATATTTAAAATATAATATTTGTGTTAATTCTTTGAGAATTTCATATAATGTGTTTTGTTTGTATCAACCTCCCACTCCTTCCTCTATCTCCTCCCAGATCCACACCCCTGCCCATTGGCCGGCAGCTCTTTATTCACCCAATGGGAAGGCACCTTGGCAAAGACACATCTTCACAGGATACGAAGAGACTATTCCTTAACAGGTAAAGGTTAGCTACAGAGGCTGAGCCTGGAACCAAGCAACACGGACAGCCTGGCCTGCAACGTGCAGCTTCACCTGTGTCTTTAGTTTTCACTAGAAGAGAAGCCATTTCTGTCACTGGCCTCGACCCAGGAGGGACTTAAAGCTCCTGCAGCCACCAATCACTGGAGCACGTGTGAGCACAAGTCACAGGAACTGTGACAGTGGCCACAAGTCTCTAGCTACACAGCTCAAGCTGTCTGGAAGGAGAAATCGTTCACCAGCGCTAGAGGCGATGAGGGGCTTCAGGAAGGTTTGCTCAGGACCTGGCTCCCTCTCCTCTGGGTGTCACGTTGTCTGGCTCTGCCGGCTTCCACACCTCAGGAGGAAGAGCTCCCTCCCCCAAGTTGCCAAGATTAGACCAGCTGAGGCCACGGCTCTTCTGCTGGGAAATCCCAGGGACTGTCAGGCAGGAGGAAGGCGAAGTGGGTGATTCGAGGAAGCCCAGCTGTGGGGCCACATGCGCAAACACAGCTGTCCAGGGTGTCCTGCCAGGGACAGGGGTGGATCCAGGGGACTCGTCCCAGGAGGTTCTCTGCCACTTACTGGAGGAACTGTGGAGAAGAGCCCGGGCTGCCGGCAGGAGGAGGTGACTCAGTGAATACAGGGTCCTTCTGGGTGCTGTTCCCAGGACGCCTTCATGCTGAGGAAGAAAAGGGGCTGCAGGAGCCCTCTGGAAACATGCAATAGGTCCGGGAGGGCACCGTGTTCATGCTTTAACGGGAGAGATTGGGCCCGTCATCCATCCAGGTAAGCCTGGCGAGGGGTTTGAACTGATCCTTTGGGTGGAGGCTCATAAGCCTGTTTTGTTTTGTTTTGTTTTGTTTTTCGAGACAGGGTTTCTCTGTACCTTTAGAGCCTGTCCTGCAACTAGCTCTTGTAGACCAGGCTGGTCTCGCACCTGCCTCTGCCTCCCGAGTGCGGGGATTAAAGGCTTGCACCACCACCCTGCTAAGCCTGTTTTTTAAGGAGGTACAAGATGCCCTAAAGCCAGCCCAGCACTCAGCCCAAGATGTCCCTCTGAGTGACCTGGAAGGACCCACCATCATGGCTGATTGGATGGAGGCAATCCCTCAGCTAGGGTTTTCTTTCTCAGGTGATACTAGTTTGTGCCAAGTTTACAAAAACTAACCAGTACAATGGCCGTCTCATCTGGCTTCTGCTTCTGTCTCCCACCAGCCCAGCGACACCCTGGTACTCACATCAGACCCAGGGTGCAGGTAACGCTGCTTCTGGTCACCCACCCCATAGCCTGAGTTCTAGACCCCGGATTCGGCCTGGCCCATCCTAGTCTGTTGATCTCTCCACTGGATCTGTAGGCCCGGGACAGGATTTTTTTGTTTTGTTTTTTTTGTTTTTTGCTTTTTTTGTTTTCATTTGAAGACTGTTTTATTCTATAGCCCTGGCTGCTAGAACTTACTCTGCCCACATCCCCAATTGCCCCCAGAGTTTTGTACTTTGTATTTTCACCCTGTTGACGCTCCCAACCAAACCCAGAGACGCCTGGCCGGTTCTCCAACTCCAGCGGGATCCTCCAACACCCGTAACCGTCTGTGCTCTTCCAGCCCAGGCCCTGCTCTGAAGTCCAGTGCTGGGTTTGGTCTCCTGTTTCCAGTCTGGACCCTGGACTGCCACGTCCACTCCCGAGCCTTGCTAGCATGGCACCTCTGAGTCTTGGCCGCACCTCCATCGGCCTGAGCCACACCCTTTCTGGGTCTGCTTCTTCATCTCCCCTGCCTGGGCAGCCCGGTTCTATCCGCCGCCTACTGGCCAATCCACGCTACGTGACTGCCACCCAGAGGCCACTCCGGGAATTACAGGCTGTCCTTATACCTGCGTCTCAGCCCCAGGCCATGTGCCCCAGGATATTCGCTCTTTTTCAGAACGACCCCTATTAAATGAATTAGGACTAGAGATTGGCCCAGAGTCTCCCAGGGTGAACACTTGGTATTTGGAAGACGTTTTGATCAATTGCCAGAAACAGGCTCTGGCAAAAGCTCGATTTGTGGATAGATTTGCAGAGGTACTCTGGTCAGTCCTACTTTTCCAGGCTTCGGATGTTGGAGTGTCTTGGCAGGAGAGGAATGGGGTGTGGCTACCAACACAGGAGCCGAAACAAAGAGAAAGAAGATGGGAGGGGGCCGCCAACCAGCTGCGGGGAGTGTGAAAGAAATGTACTGTCTTCTCCACCCACGTGTCAAATACGGCAAAGCATCACCTAAAAAAGATTGTAAGTGGGTCTGCAGAGATGGCTCGGCAGTTAAGAGCGCTCGCTCTTGCAGGGGACCCAGGTTCAGTTCTCAGCAACCATTTGGTGGCTCACAGTAACCTATGACGTCAGTGTCAAGGCATACGGTGTCCTCTTCCAACTTCCTCGGAGTCTAGGCACACGCATGGTACACAGACGCACATGTAGCAAAACACTCATACATATTAAGTAAAATAATTAATTTATAATTTTTTAAAAATATTTATTTATTATGTATACAGTATACAATATTCTGTCTGTGTGTATGTCTGCAGGCCAGAAGAGGGCAGCAGACCTCATTACAGATGGTTGTGAGCCACTATGTGGTTGCCGGGAATTGAACTCATGACCTTTGGAAGAGCAGGCAATGCTCTTAACCACTGAGCCATCTCTCCAGCCCATTAATTTATAATTTATTATAATTTATAATTATAACTATCTTTCTTCAACTCCATCAAAGACTCCAGAAAGATATAATATTACCTAAGTAAATAGGAAGTGCATTATAAGCAACTTCCAAAACTCTAGAATTGACAGAGACTTCTCACTGCCTGGACAGTCACCCAAAGTTCTTCTGTACTGTCGGGGCACCCATCTTCAGCCCACAGGCCCATAGCATCTGGCAGACTTTTCCATGAAGAAGGAAATTTGAAAAGCTGTCCTGCCTTTACTGGCAATTTGTCAGTCACTTTCTTCTGGCAGACTTTTTCATGGAAGCAGAAACCATGAAGGACTGTCTCACCTTCTTTAGACAAGTCCAGCAGTCATTTTTCTGCAGGTCCTGCATGTCCAGTTCATATAGGACAGTAATCAAACAGTCCAGGCAAGAGCAGTTTTTTTTTTTTTCCCCAAATGGCTAACAAACTCCATGAGGAGCCTCTTCAATGCCCATCTTCTTCTTGAAGTAGATTTGTGCTGCCAGGAGCAGATGTGTCTCTTTGTCATGAAAAGTGCTAAGTTAACAAAACATTTTTAATGCCATATTCTATAGGTCTTTGAAGTGTTGAAGATTAGCTATCTAACTGAAATATACCTCTATATATCTAGAAGACCTAACTAACATGACTACAAGTTTGACTATTATAAATTAATCTGTAATTTTAATTATACATTATGTTTTTTTTAAGATTTATTTATTTCTTATGTATATAACATTCTACCTCCATGTATGTCCACACACCAGAAGAGGGCGCCAGATCTCATTACAGATGGTTGTGAGCCACCATGTGGTTGCTGGGAATTGAACTCAGGACCTCTGGAAGAGCAGCCAGTGCTCTTAACCACTGAGCCATCTCTCCAGCCCCTACATTATGTTTTTAAATGAGCTGTATAAACACAATACCTTAAACAAGAGTAAAAATATACATATAAAATTGTCCTTAAATTTGTATCAATATAGCAAAGTCCATACCAATGTATTCATTTCTATATTATATCCCCTTTTAAATGAAAACAAACATTTATAAACAATACTTTGAGAATTTGAGCTTTGTTTTCTCCAAACTGCTTCCTACTGTTTGTTGGGTAAAGTATTTTTCGGGTTCACAGAGACCTTTCAGGGGATCTTGTTCTATCAAAACCACATTAGCCTGGAAGGAATCCACAGGTTCTCATCCTCTGTGGAAACAAAAGCAGAGCCTCTTTTCCAAAGTATCTTATCCTTACACCGTTCTTTTCTTTTTCAAGACAGGGTTTCTCTGTAGCTTTGGAGCCTGTCCTGGAACTCATTCTATAGACCAGGCTGGTCTCAAATTCAGAGAGATCCGCCTGCCAAAAAGGTGTGCGCCCCAACTGCTTGGCAAAACCTAAATTTTGATGTCAAGATACATTTATGTTGGTTTAACTTAGCAGCCCCCAGAATCCAATATCTCTCTACAGTCAAGAAGTTCAAAGAAAACACAATAATATACATAATCCAGACTCTCTGTGTATTTTCCCTATGACCCCTCCCCCATTGTATTCAGAACCAATACTGTGGGCCCTCGGGAGACAGTGGATCTCTGTGAGTTCAAGGCCACCTGGTCTAACATCGAGTTTCAGGCCAGCCAGAGCTGCATGGTAAGACTCTGGTACAGGATTTTATGTGATATAAATTTAAAGGTCTTTTTGTTATAGTATTTGCATGTTTCTGTTCTTGTTTAAAATAGTGTAGCCATACAATATATCATACATCTTGAGGGAAACCACAAGAAAGACTTCGGTAAGAGTTTTTATGTTGTCTAAAACAGCTATAAAAGGTCAAAGCATTAAAAATATTAATTAACTAATGGTTTAAAAATGTATTTCCTTGTTTAAGGTCTATTCAGGCTTAAAAATGCATGTTTAGCCTCCTTGTCTTTGCTAACTCTGTTGGGTTTAAGCTATTTGGATAAACTGAGTCATAAATTTTTGTATTGATACTGAGAGGTTTGGACCTCCTCTTCTGGGGAAGAATGTTGTTTCTATGTCAATCACTCCGGGGTAGAGATTCAGTGGCCTTGTTAATGATAGAGAACAGAACACTCACAGGAAAGTGGGTGAAAACTTGCTCAGCTGGTCTCCTTGTTAACAACCTTACTTCCAGCTCTAACAGCCCCTAATGATCTTGCTTCTTATCAACAGACTGACGGCTTTTGTTTGAGAATGGGTCAATACTGCTCAACTGATAGTATTGAGGTTCCAGTATCACCCCCTTGAGCTCCTGGACAGACAGGACCCAGGATTGAGTCCGGTCATCAGTATTTGTAAAGGGGGGAAAATGTAGGGTCCAGGGCAGCTTTCCCAGGGCAACTTGGTACACACCTGCCAAGATGGGTTTTATAGATCAGCAGGAAGGTAGACCTGAGTCTCAGTTTGCCCTGGGGCAATGCTGGCTCCTAGACTCCCTCCTGTTTCCATTTCACCCTGGGAACCTGTTCCTTGCCTTCCAGGGGACAGTATTTTTTGTTTGTTTGTTTGTTTTGTTTTTTTGAGGCAGGGTTTCTCTGTAGCTTTGGAGCCTGTCCTGGCACTAGCTCTTGTAGACCAGGCTGGTCTTGAACTCACAGAGATCCACCTGCCTCTGCCTCCCGAGTGCTGAGATTAAAGGTGTGAGCCACCACCGCCCGGCCCAGGGGACAGCATTAACAGCTAGGTATAAACTTGTTCTGTGTTTACCCTCGGAATGACTAATTCTGTTTCTTTATTAGCTTTAGTTCAAAATCATTGCAGAGTGTGGAGTTCTAGTCTTGGGAAAGCTGCTAACTTATTATAGACCGTTAGGAAATACAAGTTAGTCATCTTTAAAGTACTGATATAAGGGGCTGGAGAGATGGCTCAGAGGTTAAGAGCATTGTCTGCTCTTCCAAAGGTCCTGAGTTCAATTCCCAGCAACCACATGGTGGCTCACGAACATCTGTAATGGGGTCTGGTGCCCTCTTCTGGCCTGCAGGCATACACACAGACAGAACATTGTATACATAATAAATAAATATTTAAAAAGTACTGATATAATTAGTTACAGGAATAAGCCTTATTTAGTTCCCTGTATATGTTTTTGAAGTTAAATTTAAAACAAATAATGAGAAAGTTTCTCTAATCAGACATACCTAGGCAGCCCTCATACTGCAGAGATCTGCAGAATATGGCATTTGAGATAATGATTAAAAAGCTTATTATATTAGACAGAGACTCCGAGATCCTAGCAGTAACCCAAGGTCTCCAAAAAGATTATGAGACACCATGAGGTCTTCACCTGGATTGCGACGACGCTGACCACTGGACAAGATGCCCCATGCAACACCAGCTGCCAGGACCTGGTCCAGACTGTGGACAAACAGCCGGACCTTGGAGAATTGGTTTACCACTTTTGCCTAGACAAAATAAGTTTAAACTTATCTCAGTAGGCTTCCACTTGGCTGGCAGACACATCTAAGCATCTGTTGCTGACTACAACCTGCTCTGAATGGTGGCGAGCCCTGGACTTCCTGAAAGCTGATGTGGACCAGTCCAGCTGATAGGAACACTCCCTGGTCCTTCACTGGAGTCTGCTGAGTGCCCCATTGCCTGAATTTCCTCCCTACCTTTGGCTAGACTTTCAACCTACTTGGGCCCGGATAACAACGCCCCAATGTCAGCTTGAAGTTGTGGAAAGGAACATGTCGTCCCAGGCCCCATGCCCCTGCCCAAAATAGGTTGAAAGGCTGAGACAAGGGGGAACTCCCTGGCATGGGGGACAAGATAACTAACTACAGCGCCTGTTAATATACTAGGTCCAGAGTTGTCAATTAATAGATTTATTAATTTAAGTAGTTCCATGCCTCCTTAAAAGCAGGGGCAAGCAGGATCCAAGACTGGGTCCTGTCATCGGTGCTTGTGAAAGGGGAACTGTGGGGGGCAGCCATGATAAAGTAAGTATGGGCAGATCACCCCAAGGAAGCTCTTTAATTCCAACCATTATCACCTGCCAGAGTAGGACTCAGCCAGTTTAATGGAGGCCTGAGTCTCAGTAGTTTAACCTGAAGCAATACCTGGTTGCAGAAAGGACCATAAACTGAGATTACCCGAGCACCACCCAAGAACAGACCATCCAAAGGAAATGCCTCGTTCCAGCAGCTGTAGATAGGATCACCTGTCAGTGCACACTCACCAGGACATGCCTGGACAAATGTCAGCCAATCAGGGGTCCTGAACCTCAGAAACCCCTCACCCCCACCTTTACTACTATAAAACCCAACTCTAATCTAACTGAGCTCGGGGCTCTCCTTTTATTCCAATACTTTGGACATGCAGAGAGACCAAGTTTGCAAACTTGCATAAAATAAAGGCTCATTGCTTTTACATACGGGACTCAGTGTCCTTGTCAGCTTTTGGGGGACTTTGTGGATTTGGGCATAACAGGGAGCAGCTGAAACTTCACACCCCAAGAGGTCAGGAGAAGGCATTGGTGAAGGCATAGCCTCAGTTACAGGGAGACCCCAGCATTTCTCAGATGCCAGTACCATAGGCGGCAATTAAGACATCAGCCGCCTGAGCCTGGGGAACAAACTCTCTGTGTGCTTTGGAAACCCTGTTCACCATAATATCAGCTGTGGGTAAGCTTGTGGGGAATTTTTTAATTTAGTGATGGATGTGGGAGGGCACAGCCCACTGTGGGGGGTGGGGGGTGCCGCCCCTGAGTAACTGGGGTGTGTAAGAGAACAGGTTGAATAAATTGTAGCAACGCATTGCTCCACGGCCTCTGCCTCAGTCCCGCCTCCATGTTCCTCCCTTGAGTTTCTCTCCTGACTTTTCTTAGGGATGAAATGGGACCTGGGAGTTGTCATCTGAAATTAGCTCTTTCCTCCCCAAGTCGCTTTTGCTCCTAGTGTCTAGGAAGGCGGTAGACACCTTAAGGAAGACAGGTGCTGAGTCAGTGTGCTCACAGCACAAGCTGTCACCAGGCTGAGACTAACCATGAACGGGACCAGAGGAGTGACCGCCAGATCTGCCAGATCTCCGAGTAGCCCCTGGTACACAGGGCCTTAGGCCGTTATAGCCGAGGCTGGCTTCCAATTCACAGCTGAGTATTAGATTCCTAATCCTCCAATTTAGGGATTACAGGCTAGCACCACACCTAGCTGTGGGCCACTGCAGGGGGAGGAGGGCGTCCCCTCTGCCCTAATCCTCTTGCTGAGACCTCCAGGGAGTGATTGTTTTCCCGTGCTTTGCCTCCCTGGCTTCCCAACGTGGGCAGAACTGAAACCACTGCCACTTTCCCTGCTTTCCTTGTTCTTTTTCCACCAACAGAGCTTGGTGTTTCGTTTGGCAAAACCTTGCCTGCAGCTAGGGTCTAAATGGAACAAATGAAGGGCTGCGGGTTGTCCAGGTTTGACCTTTGACAGCAGCAAGCGAGGGGCAAAGGGCAGACTGAGCTGCTTCCCTCCACCTCCTGTCACCTGGGAGGGACAAAGCTGGTCGGGGTGAAAAGGGAAAAGGACCAGAAGGGGGCGTGCGCGTCTGAATCGACAGCCGCTGGAAGGTACGCGGAGGACCGCTGAGGACGGAACCAACTCGAGAGCGGGAGAAGTGAAGGGGCTCACAGAGACCGCTGAGGAAACAGACCAAGATAGGACCAGTCAGGGAGCAAAGACCCTCAGTGAAGATCAAAGACCCCCAAAAAGGGCTTTCTGCCAGGGAGATTCTTCACCGGAGGCAGGAAACGCAACCCCAGACATCTAAGGACAAAACAGAGACTGCCTCACAGATCAAAAGGGAAACCTGGGGGCACTTGCTGCTCTTCCAGAGGACCTGGGTTCAGTTCCTGGCTCACACTGTCTGTAATTCCAATCCCAGAGGATTCAACCCCTTTTCTGGCCTACACAGGCACCAGGCATGCCATGACACACGGACAGACAGACATGCAGGCAACAAGGAAAAAACAAGAGAGAAAAAAAAGAGAGAGAAGCTGGGCATAGTAGCACAAGCCTTTAATTCCAGTACTTGGGAGGCAGAGGCAGGGGGATCGCTGTAAATTCAAGGTCAGTCTGGTCTCCGTGGTGAGTTCCTGGACAGCCAGGAATACCCAGGAGAGGCCCCAAAAGCCAACCAAGACAGCTCCCTGTGGTAAAGGCTATCCCTAAAGCACATGCTGACACAGAAGCCATGCTGGCAGCCTGGCCATGCTCACTCTCCCCACCCTGCCCCCTACTCTAAGCTTCTCCAGGTCATGAACCTCTCTCCCCTTGCTTCTCATTCCTATATAACCCTGGTACTTGGGCTGGATGCTGTCTTGGCCCCCTCTCTCTTGGTCTCCTTTGCCCAAACCCTCTGACTTCCGTCTTGCGTCTACTACCTTCCCAGATGCCTCTAGCGGTATTCTAACATCCCAACCCTACCCTGGAGCGATCAAGGAGTTAAAAAAAAAAAAAGATAAACTCTTTTTGCCTTGTTGTTAGACAGGTTCTCTTGGAAAACCTTGTCCTTGAAAAGAACTACAAACCCCAGGACTGAAAAGATCCTGGTTAAGCCAAAGCAACAGGTTCGAGAGAATAGAATTCTTCAGCTTGTGCACAGTCTTCTCCCACTCCTCAAGGGAGGGGGACACTGGACCAGGGCTGGCCCAGTCAGGCTCCAGGGCCACAGGCTTCCAGGAGAAAACACCAGGCTTTTCCTAACACAACTTACCAAGAAAGAACAAGGCAATCCGGGCAGTAGTGGTGCATGGCTTTAATCCCAGCACTAGGGAGGCAAAGGCGGGCAGATCTTTCCGAGTTTGAGGCCAGCCTGATCTACAGAGCAAGTTCCAGGACAGCCACAGGGTCTCTACACAGAGAGACCCTGGGGGAAAAAAAGCACCCGAGTCATTTCTGTAATGGGCTCTCATACCTTAGCACAAGTGACTAACTCAGCCCATGAGAAGCACCACCTACAAAGCAAATCCTAATCCGTCAGAGTCACAGTTCTGGGAAAGTCTCTGAATGCACTAATCTTGCTTTTTGGCCTCTGTAGTTCTGTTTCTGGTTAACTGTTCTTGTGAACTGAAGTGTGTCGATTCAGTACATGGTTTTTGTACCTAAAAGCTCACCCTGAGAAAGGCTTGGGGCTACACTGGGAACCCGAACAAGAAGCTGTGTAGTTGCCTGCTGCCTGATAAAGACTAATAGAGACTTTCTATGGCTTAAACCCATGTCTGAAGAGTCTTCTTTGATGGATACCCCACAATAATTTCCAGGAGGCCATGCAGACCTCTTCCATTCTGCAAAACCTCAGAATCCAGACCAGGCTCCACCAGGAAAGCATCAGCTGGTGGCATGCCAGGGTGTCTATCTGCAAAGAACACAAACTCCTCTTACAGAGGACCTGAGTCTCAGCACCCACCTCAGGCAGCTTACAACCTGCGTATAACTTCACCTCCAGGGGATCAGCTTCCCCGAGGGCACCCGCACTCATGCACACACACACACACACACACGCACACGCACACGCACACGCATGCACACACAGGTACACTCGTATAGCTTACAAATAAGATTTAAGATAATCGTAAAACTAAATCTTTGACTGTGGAGATTGCTCAGCTGCTAAAATTTCTTCTCTGGGGGAGACATGAGCAATGTTCTTTCAACCACAAACCAGGGACAATTCTGTCAAAGTTCACTCTGAGGGACCAGTGAGTTTATTGGTCTTCCTTGTCAAGTTTATAGGCTAAGGGTCACTATTGGGAGTGTGGGCACCCTCCCTCTCGACAGGCCAATGCAGCAGGGGTGGGGGTTCCCCATAGCTACAGATGAGCTCTCCCTCCTCTAGTCTCCCCTGGTCTATATATTTTGCAGGGAGGGAGGTCTCAGGTAATCAAGGTATCATGGTATACAACAGATGCCAGGGAGCTGGCTGCTGGGATGAGGGTCTCATGACCCCCCTCCCCCGGCCCCCCTGTGGGTGTAAATGTCAATAAGCCCAGTTGGGATCTTTTCACACAGTGGAGACACAGCTGAATTCCCTAAGACAGTAGCTGTTTGGCTTGGAGGATCGTCGGTCACAACAGTTAACAGTACAGCTGCTCTTGCAGAGAACCCCAGTTCCATTATCAGGCAGCTCGCTCCGCAGGAACCTAATACTCTCCTTTTGCTTCTGCAGGAACTACATTCATGTATGCGCGCACACACAAAGATACACATGTACACATAAATAAAAACAAGTAAATTTTTTGAGGCAGGGTCGTACTGTGTAGCTCTGGCTGTCCTGGAACTCACTTTGTAGGCTGGCCTCAAACTCAAAGATCCACTTCCCTTTGTCCTCCAGTTCCTGGGATTAAAGGCACACACCATCAAGACTGGTTGAAAATAAATTAAAAAAAAAAAAAACAACTTTATTTTATATATTTGGGTGTTTTGCCTGCATGTTTGTCTATGTACCACATGCACATCTAGTACCCAAGGAAGCCAGAGTGGATGTTGGGTCTCTAGAGTTCTAGTTCCAAGTCATCGTGAGCTGTCCTGTAGGTGCTGAGAACTGAACCCAAGTCTTCTGCAAAAGCAGCAAGTGCTCTTAACCATTGATCTCTCTCTCCAACCCCAACAAAACAAATCTTTAAAAAAGATATTGGGGCTGGAGAGATGGCTCAGTGGTTAAGAGCATTGCCTGCTCTTCCAAAGGTCCTGAGTACAATTCCCAGCAACCACATGGTGGCTCACAACCATCTGTAAAGAGATCTGGCGCCCTCTTCTGGCCTTCAGGCATACACACAGACAGAATATTGTATACATAATAAATAAATATTTAAAAAAAAGAAAAGATATTAAAACGTTATTGATAACAACGGTCCGAGTGTTGGAGCATGCCTGTAATCCCAGGACACAGAGGGCTGAGGCAGGAGGATCTGGAGTTCAAGGGTCCTGTGGGCTGCATGGAGATACTGGGGGTCTATTTTTGTTTTATGTGCATTGGTGTTTTGCCTGAATGTGTGTCTATGTGGAGGTGTCAAATCCCCTGGAACTGGAGTTACAGATGCTTGTGATCATCTATGTGGGTGCTGGGAATGAACCCAAGTCCTCTGGAAGAGCAGTCAGTGCTCTTAACCACTGAGCCATCTCTCCAGCCTTCTGTTGGCTAATTTTTGCCAACTTGACACAGACTACAGTCATGAGAGGAGGGAACCCTGATTGAGAAAAATACCTTCATAATATTGGGCTGTATGACATTTTCTTAGTGATTTATGTGGGAGGGAGGGCCCAGCCCACTGTGGGCAGGGTCATCCTTGGGAAGGTGGTTCTGGCTTCCATAAAAAAGCAGGTTGAGCAGGATGATGGTGGCGCACGCCTTTAATCCTGGCACTCAGGAGGCAGAGGCAGGCGGATCTCTGTGAGTTCAAACCCAGCCTGGTCTACAAGAGCTAGTTCCAGGACAGGCTTCAAAGCTACAGAGAAACTGTGTTTCGAAAAATAAAAAAAAAAAGAAAGAAAAAAGAGAAGAAAGCAGGTTGAGCAAGTCATGGCTTCTACTGCCCCTACATCTGCTCCTCCCTCCAAGTACCTGCCCTGCTTGAGTTCCTATCCTGACTTGGGAAGTACAAGCCAAATTAAACCTAAATTGCTTTTGGTCATGGTGTTTCATCACAACAATACAAACCCTAACTAAGACAGATACCTTGTTTCAAAGAAAACAAAACCAAACTAGAAAAGTAACAGAACTGGGCTTGGCAGCCTGAAGCCTCAGAGCTTCGGAGGTTGGGACCAAAGACTTGATAGTTTTTTGAGGCCAGCCAGGGCTACAAACATAGCAAGCCCGGGTTTCAAAAACAAAAAAGAACACTAAAAACAATAATAAAATCTTTATTGATAAACAATTCCAGGAAGGCTGGAGCGTCAGAAGCTGGGGATCCTGGTGGCCCCACTCTTGCCCAGAATCAGCTGACAAGGGCTAATTTTTGTTTTTTGAGACAGTGTTTCTTTGTGAAACAGTTCTGGCTGTACTGGAACTCTGCCTGGAAGTCAAGGGAAACATTTTTTTTTTTTTTTTTTAACTTTTAGAGAATCAGTTAAAGCTGGGCTGTGGTGGTGCACATTTTAAATCCCAGCACCAAGAAGCAGAGACAAACTCTGTGAGTTCGAGCCAGCCTGGTCGACAGAGCAAGTTCCAGGACAGTCAGGGCTACACAGAGAAACCCTGTCTTGGGGGGAAAAAAATAGATAAATCTTAAAACAAAAGAGGACTGGAGTACAGCCTAGGGGTAGGCTGGGTTTGCCACACGTTAGGCTAGAGGTTCCACCCCCAGTATCAGGAGAGAGCAAGCCAGGACAGTGAGACACTGCCCCACAAGAAACCGCAGACCCCAACAGCAAAAACATTCATTTCAACTTCCTTAATTGTTGTTTCCACTCCAACTCCAAACCAACCAAAAACAAGAGTGACCACTGGTAAGAAGGGGGCGGACTCCTGCCTCCCCCAGTAGAATGCAATCTTTCTGTTTCTTCCTTTGAGTCGCGACCAACGGCAAAGTGTGACCAGCTATTTGCTGTGTCAGGCCCCAGGGGAGCAGGAGAGCTTTTCACCTGCTTCTGTTAGTGCTGATATACCTGACGTCAGTGTGAACAGTGTGAATGTGTTGTTTGTCACATGTGTGCTGCGAGACCAGAAGGTACCGGGTCCCCTGGAACCAGAGCCACCTGACGTGAGCCATCATCTCTCCAGCCCTGCATCTGACATCTTTCCTGTGGGTCTGTGAGCTGCTGTGTGTGGTGTGGGGTAAGCGGCCAACTTCATCCCTGAACATGGGAGCAGCTTTCATGGCGCCATTACTGAAGAGCCTTTTGCGTGTATGAGGGTGCACTTGCGCCCACGTGTGCGTGTTTAGACGTCAGAGGTCTTCCTCTCTCTACCCTCTGGAGACAGGTCTCTTTAGACCTACCTGGAGCTTGCCAATGCAATAGGATCGGCATCTGCACCCTGCCCTGCAGGGCCTATTGCCAGGCCTAACCCCACTAAACCAGACTGGGTACTTTCTTGCCTCCAGGGAGGCTTTGCTGAGCAAGGCTGATTGTGAGGAAGGGAGGTTAGGTGTGTATTGGCTTTCCCAGAGGCCTGGGTCCCACGGATATGACCTGTTCTGGGCTCCAAATCCAAAGAGCATGAACAGTCAGTGGTTTCTGGTTTAGGCGAGTTCTTGGCTGGGGTCTGGAGAAACAGCAACCCTTCTGGAGAACAAGAGCGGGCTTCTAAGCTAGTGTCCTGCTTATCTGTGACTCCTACCTCTCGCTTGAAGGCAGGATTGCCTAGCCTGTCCATGACGACGTAATGGCTTTGTGATCAACAGGTGGGACCGTAGTTTTCTCCCCTGGCTTTGGGGTTGGACCTTATGGTACCACTTACAAGCTCATCCCACCCCACCCTGAGTCAGGACCTCAGTCAGCAGCCAGCACCTGGAGCCCTTGGTGCAGGAACTGCAGGCATGAGCCACCACCCTGCACAAACCTAATTCTGACACTGAACCTGTCCACAATTGTCATCTTTGTAATTGGGAGGCTGAGGCAGGAGGATAATTTGTTGGAGACCAGCTGGGGCTGCAGCCCCTCCTGTTGGAGGCACCTAGGCAAGGCTGGGCATGCGGCTTAGTCAGTGTTTACTTAGTAGGTATAAAGCCCAGGGTCTGATCTCCAGCCCCCATAGAGACTGAAGCCCTCACAGTCAAGTTATCCGGTATCTGGAGTTCCAAGACTACTGTGTATCATTGTTTCCAGCTCATGTTACACTTTTCAGGGGTAACAACTTACAATTGTAGCTTTGGCAAACTTAGTGTTTTCAGGGGTGTCCACCTAAGCATTTATACCTGATACCACAGTACCTGGGCTATGGCTCCCACTGGATTTCTTCGAATGCAAGCACCTGCTTTACTGAGAGTGGCTTTGGGACATTCAGAACTGCGGCCCTGGCACTCCTAGCTGGCATCTTGCTCCTGCTTATACATCTAGAATACTACTGGCTCCAGTCTGTTTCCTCTCTGTGGACCCCAGGGCATCCCCAGTTCTCCTGGGCTTGCTGGCCAGTGACCCACAGCATGGGAACTGACTCCAGAGGCCCCTACTACTGTTGGTCAAGGCGACCCTTTCTCCCCTCCTACCGATCTCTAAGCTTTCTTCCCATGGGCTCTCCCCCTGGTAGGAGACCCTGATCTGGTAGATGCTTTGTGCTAAACAGCAAGAGAACTCAGAGAACAGCAGACACCCTGGAGTAGGCGAGGAGCATGTAGGGAAGACACGAAGGTCTCCCAGGCCACTTGGTTTATTAGATCCCAAAGAGGGGTGTCCCTGGGCCCACTGCCACCTCCTGGGTGAGGACCCAATGCCCAAGGGACTGAGAGGGGGAAATGGGCAAAGAGCACAACCTCGTGATGAACCCAACCCCATCTGGGGAAACCAGGCTGAAGCCTGGGGGGTGGTGAGAGGTGACTGCCATTTAATAGGAAGATAAATCCTGGAGGGAACGTACGAGCCGTCATGGCTCCTGCTCAACCAGCACAGTCCCCAGGCATGGGAGGGCACAGCGAGGGGCACAGCCAGTTCCTGACGAGGGTAGTAGCTGCTGAGTGGGAGAGTTCAACAAAACTGACCATCAAAGCAGCCAAGGCTGCAGGCAACAGGTGCCCATGGGAACCCCCGGCACCGTCTCTGGACTCTACTGTCATGGCATCTGTGGCGATTCTCGCTGCGGCTTCCTCTTCTGAAGGTACTGCCTTCAAGAACACTACATGACGGTCCCTCTAATGACCAAAGTGTCTGCGTGCTAAGCTGCCACGGTCCGCACCCTGCCACACCGCCTAGGTTCTGCTCAGTGTACAGAGGGCCAGCTGGGAGTGGGAAGCGGTCAGCTTCTTCCTGCTTGCTGGGCAGGGCAGGGCAGCAGAGCGGCCAGGGAGGCGGGGACAGCAATGCCAGCCTGAGCCAGACCTCTTCTCCTGAATGAATCATGGGGCGGATACAGGGCAAAAGCCCTGTACGGGGAGAGTCTGGGAGCAAGGAGGGCAGAGGTTCCACCCCAGTGGGCCTAAGGAAGGGACAAAGGCCGCTGAATTAAACCCTGGCCTAGGCAGGGTTGGAGGCCAGCCAGCCCAAGGGTGGGAGGAACAGAAGCCTGCTGGGGATACAGCACGGGCCCAGGCCAGGAAGGGGCGTCCACCCCCCCCCTCTTCCAAGGAGCTCAGCACAGTGACCGAGCATGGCCCAGGTGTCTCTGGTGATGTCAGGTTGGCACCCTGATACCAAAGTGCTTCCGGAGCTGCTCCAGGAACAGGAAGGTGAGCACGGTGTGAGGGATGAGGCGGATGCCCGCAGGAAAGAGGCCCTGGGTGAGGAGGACAGCGGCGGTGGCAACATCAGGTCCAGGGAGACCCGGCCCAGTTGCTCCCCGACGGCTCAGCCCCACTGCCCCAGCCCACCTTGAAAAAGGCCTGCGGTCCGAGCTTTGCGGTCTCCACGGCGCAGTGGAAGACACCCTACAGAGACAGGGAAGGTCACTCAAATGCACAGGTTAACTCTCCAGGCAGGAGGAGGGCATGGTGGCTCTGAGCGCTCCCGGGAGAAATGAGAGCAGCTCAGGCTGTGACATCAATGGGACAGAAGAGTAAAAGTCACATAGGCCAAGCTGATGGGCCGCCAAAGAGAGTCAGCCAGATGGCTCTGAAGGCGCCGGCCACACACAGGCCAGATTCTACCTACCCCGTGAAAAGCTTCCCTGTCAACTGGTGAAGAAATCTAAAGGAGACACCTCGGGAAAGTACAGCCCCACCCCGAGGCAAGTGCTACCCAGAGTTGAGCATCTAGAAGGGAACAGGGGACAACAGCCTTGTCCCTGGGCCCCCATGACGGCTGTAGCTGAGAGGGTCCTGGCTCCAGAGAATGGAGGTGGACGGCAGGAGCTCCGGCCAGCCCCGGCTCCCGCCGCCAGTCTTTACCTGATATTCGCCCTTAGAGTTCATCAAGCGTGTCTTTAGCACATCCAGGGGCTGGCACAGAAATGTGGCACACCCGCCCTGCGGGAGGGAACTTGTCACCAACGGGCCTCCAGGCACCCTCGAGCCCTCACTGCCTACAGGATACCTTTAAAAAAGCCCTTTGCCCCATCCCCGAGTGACCCAGTGCTGCCAAGACCTGAGTCCCCAGGAGAGGGGAACAGGAATTATCCCGGCCTGGGCTAACCTGTGAACTTGGTTCCCAAACACGGCTTCAGAGAGGCTGCACCAGGCTCGCTCCACCCACCTTCAGCCTCCTCCGATCACGCTGGGGCACTTACCGCAATGAAGCTGGAGATGAAGTGGGTGAAAATGTTGTCAGATAGGTACCCAGTGCTGAGGACCAGCTGCTTGGCCTGGTCATAGCAGGAGAGCTGCAGGGAGGAACAGGGACAGTTATGGCTAAAGACGAGCTCCCAGACCCAGGGAGAGCAGACAGGGTCCCCAGGGACTCCATCCCCACACCTGGACACGCAGGTGAGGGGCAGATGCAGGCTGCCCACCCCTCCCCAGGATAGTGGGCATCTCCCCAAGGTCCCCAATGCCCGCTGCTGTTCTATGATCCCTGACGACAGATGTCAGAGATATTGTCCGCAAGCCCTGTTCTGCACAGGAACCCACCTGGCCCACAGTGACGAGGGCCCCGCGGCTGGATGCCATGGTTGCTCCGGAAAAGAGCTTCCTCAGGCCTTCTGCAGGAGGAATCGAGGGGCGACATCAACCCCTATATGACACCTCATTCCCCACCCTGCCTGCCCCCCCGCAGGCTGCTTTTCCACCCCAAGCCCACCAGCTCAGGCACAGTGAGTACACACGTAAACATGTATTCAAATCTATACACATTTACAACAATGTAAACTTCCTCTCCTCTCACCTTCGCGGGCCACACGGTACAGACCATCCAGGGCATGAGAGTAGCTGCGGTGGCAAAGACAGGTCAGTGAGATTTACCGCATGTTCTGCAGGGTTAGACGCCAGAAAAGCCACTGTGGGCCACAGGACTGTGGCATGGCATCATACTCAATGGGGGTATTTCACAGGCCTGCAAGCCTCTCCCAGGGAAAGCTCAGGAAGTGACCCCTATGGGCTCAAGCTCGATCTGCCTGTGGGCAAAGCTTTGGTGGTCTGCTCTGCTGTTCCTCGGATGGAGGTTCCACTTCCCCACAGGATCCCAGGCTTGCTGTGGCTTCCAGCACAGATTAACATCCACCTTCTGGGCTGGAGAACCCAAGGGGGAACCAACAAGAAGCCAGAGACTAGCCAGGCCCGGCAGCTCACGCCTGTAATCCCAGCACTCAGTCTGCACTACAGAACGAGACCCTATCCCAAAATGAAAATAAGAAACTGGATCAGCTTTGTGGGAGGCCAAGCTAGGAGGAGCTGGGGCTCAAGGAGAACCTGGGCAAAAGTGGGGGAGGTGGGACGAGAAACAGCCTGGCTCCCCAAGGATGAAGGAAACTGAGATAATGACGAGAACGGACGGATACCCCAGGAAGGACAAAGGGCCGCCACAGAAGACCCCAACCCCAAAGCTCCCCGTTCCTGGGGCTGACTGACCTGGGGTGGGAGAGGAGGGCCACTTCTACCCAGGCCTCCTGGCTGTAAGCCATTCTCTCGTGTGCCTTACTCCATGGGCCTTGAGGCTTGGGTGGCCCTGCACTTAGATATCTGATTTGGGCTATCCTCAGCTACAAAGAGGCCCAGCCCTAGACAAACAGTCCTGGTGTCAGCAAATTCCAGAAGGCAGGTATGGGGACTGGCCCTCAGCCTAGTGAGAGTCTTCCATAAGAAAGAACCTAAAGGCCTTAGGGGGACCAAGGGACACCCCTTAGTGACTCCAGGGTAGCATGTTATCTAAAGTCACCAGCTCCCCTTTTCATAAAACCCTCGTGCAGTACGGGAGTCCTGGTTAAGTCAGAGCAGAGCTACGCAGGGGTCCTACCCTCCCCGACTGGGACAAAGCCGGTCTCCCACTCACTTGCGCCGCTGGTTCAGGGGCAGCTTCATGTCATTCTGCATCCTGAAACAACAGAACAGGCGGGGACGGGTGAGCCCCTAGGCCCTAGGTCAGCTCACTGACCGGGGTCAACAGTGCAGGACCACCTACCCGAGCTCTGGGTAGGATCACGGGACTTGGCTCCGCCATAAACCCAGGCTCAGGGACTGCGTGAGGGACAAGGGAGCCCATGACCCTGGGGGACGAGAGGCACAAACCTGACGTTGACCAAATCTGCTGGGGTCCCCACGAAGCCTCCGGTTAAACCTGTGGTGACAGAAACACCAAGGCCACTATGTTATGGTTCCCGGCGTCCTGGGCCTCTGCCCGGCCCTTGCCCTGCCTCTGCCCGGCCCTCGCCCCGACTACCCAGTGCTTACCACTGATGCCGCCCAGCAACACCTTGCTGTAGAAGGGGAGAGGCCCCTGGCTGTCCTTGGTCATGTAGTCCCGCATGGTCTCGTAGATGGCGAACCGAGTCAGGGAGTAGGTCATCTGGGGAGGGGGCCTGACTCAGAGGACTGGGCACTCCCCCCAGCCCAGCCATCGCCCAATGGGCCCTGGACACCGAGTGACCGTTCTAAGGACACTCAGCTTGCAAGCAGCCAAGCCAGTTCACAAGCCAGAGGTGCTGTCCCTAGCTGTCTTTAGCTTCAGTTTTCCCATCTGAAAGTGGAAGGCAGACCCCTGCCCCATACCCACCCTTGTCTCTTCTGTAATAAACCTGAAGGGGAAGAGAAAGCAGCTGGAGCTCCCTAAGGCTCCTTTACAGGACTGGGCCCAGAAGCAGGACCTGAGAGGCTGGTGCCAAGGCCTAGGAAGCTGATGTCAACAAGAGAGCCCTGACAGCGAGCCAAGACCTGTGCACACACCTGCCTACACAGCGAGGCGCTCAGGCCGTTGTAGAGCGCCAGGACGCCGTCGGTTCGGATCACCTGCAGCGCCATACCCGTCATGCGTAGCTTCACCTCCTGCTGCGTCTGTAGGTGCACCTGCGGACAGGCAGGGAGGGTACAGTCATGTTCCCACAGAGCGGAGCTCCGACCCGGCCACAAATTGGTAGAAACAAAGTTGTAATGAGACGGCTGCCTACGCCTCCATAGGCAATTTCAAGGATTAGTCATTTCCAGGTCCACAAGCTGTGGTCTGGGCTGTCAGTACGCAGGCCTAGACGGGAGGAAACTTTCTGTTTGTTTTGGTTTTTCCAGACAGGGTTTCTCTGTAGCTTTGGAGCCTGTCCTGGAACTAGCTCTTGTAGACTGAACTCACAGAGATCCGCCTGCCTCCGCCTCCCGAGTGCTGGGATTAAAGGCGTGCGCCACCATCGCCCGGCTGAGGTGAGGAAACGAAGACAAGGGCAATAGAGAGGTTCCAAAGGGTCTAAGGCTGGTCCCAGGCCTGCAATGGTTCCCTTTCAATGTGTAGTGACGATAGCGACAACAGTTAACTGTTCTCAGGGCCTTGCCTCACTCCCACCCCTTATTGGTGGCCTATGTTCAGGCTCAGGAGACCCGGTCCTGAGCATTTGTGTGTCAGTTCCCAAAGAAGCCTGGTCACAGCCAAGTGTGGCTCAGGCATGGGCACACTCATGCAGGAAAACAGCTAAGATGGTGCGGACAGAGGGGGCTTGGTTCTCAGCAACAGGAGTGTCACCTTGCAGTATGTAGGTCAAGAGGGACAGAGGATTTAAGCCACCTATCCAGGGAATGGTGGCTCTGAGGGCAATTGCCCCTGTGTATGAGGGGACCAAGTCAGGGCAAAGGGCACACACGAAGGAACTCCAAAACAAGTTTTAAAGTTGGCATGGTAACTCAGGCACGTGACTCTAACTATTCAAGTGACTGAGGCAGGAGGATGCTGAGTTTGAGGACAGTCTCAAGTCAGTAAGATCCTGTCTTTGCACACAAGTTTTCCAATGGTCTCTGTGAGCAATCCTTGTTGGAACAGCCTGACCACTGCCTCCTCTGTGGCTGGGCACCGCCTGTCTACTGGCGTGGGTCCAGCAACGGTGTCCCGGCTTCCATGGCAGCCTTTCTTGATCCTCCAGGCACCATTCTTCCCAGGGAACACCTGAGTGGGGGCGGGGCTGAGAAGCAGCGGAGCTGGTCAACACACAAGAGGACAGGCCAGGAGTGGGGTGCTTGAGAGGCCTTCAGGGCCCAGGCCTAGGGTAGCCACCGAGCCTGGAGCCTGATCCCCATGATGGAGAGGGCTGCAGGTACAGGCACAGCCAGGAAAGGAAAATATCCTCAAGAAGTCGCTCCCACAGTAATCAGTACTCTTGCTATTACACCACCTGCAGGGGCAGTGCCCAGGGGCTGGACCTGCGTGCGCCACTCCCAGGACAAGTGAGGTTCCAATCCTCCCTTGTACCCAGTGGCCAGCATTCTTACTAATCAGAAAAGCTGAGGGTGATAATGCATGTTTGAAATCCCTGCACTTGGAAGGAAGAGGAAGGAGGAACGGAAATCCAGAGCCAGTTTTAGCTGTATAACAAGTTCAAGGCAAGCCTGGGCTACAAGAAAGGAAGAAAGAAAGAAAGAAAGAGAAAAAGAAAGAAAGAAAGAAAGAAAGAAAGAAAGAAAGAAAGACAAAGCGATAGCCTTTCTTAGGAAGCAGGGTCCCAGGCAGAGACAGAAACTAGCGGGGAAGTCTCAAGTGGTAGACACAGAGACTAGATCACCAGCTCAGACATCAGAGGCCAGTCCAACGTGGGGCTTCAGGAAAACGGCAGTCAGAGCCCCCCGGGAAGAGGGGTCCAAATCTTTGTTCTCTGAATAAACAAACAGGAAAAAAAAAATCCCCCGGGGCCTTCCCTGGCCCTAGGGAACAGGAAGAGTGCTGTCTTAGTTCGCTCTATAATCGTCTATTTTTAAACGGGGGAAAAAAAAGACAAAAATCCCACAAACCCACGTGTCTCATTTGTTTTTTTTTTTTTCCCCCTTTGAAAGGTGTAAGGTTCGAGACAAGATCTCTCTGTGTAGCCCTGGCCAGTCCTGGAAGTCGCTCTGTAGACCAGGCTAGCCTGGAACTCTGCCTGTTGTTTCTTGTGCTGAGCCCGATGAATGCCGGGTCTCCTCGCTCACCCGGGGGCGTGCTGATCCTAGTGTAGCACCCGTTCAGGCGGAAGCAGATGACCGAGGTCACAGCACCACCACCTTCGTCCTCCCTTTCGCCCCGCACCGTAGAGGGTGCTAAGCAGGCAGGGGAGCTCTGCTGCTGGGACCAGACTGGTCTTTAAGTTCCAACACCTGTGTCCCCTGCATCTCTACCCTCAACTTTTTACCAGAGTTGTCGAATGTTTGCCGCCGAGGAACGGCTCGGAGCGCAGAGGCGGGACAGACAGCCATCTGTTAAAGATGGGGGAGAACCAGCTGGTAAGCTGAGGAGCGGGGATGTCCCCGTCGCCTGTCCCCCGAGAGACCCATCTGCTGCAGAGGGTCCCCGGGGACTTTTCCACCGCTGCCTACTGGGAAACGAGCGTAGTGGCGCCCGCAGGCCCGAGCCCGACGGCGCAGAGCAGGGCTCAGGCCAGCGTGGCGGTAATTACCGGGTGCGCAGTCAAGCGGCGGCCGCAGTAGGAGTCCTGTGGGCGCCAGGCCGGGGACGGTCCCCGGCGCCTTGGGCTCACGCGCACGCTCGGCCTTGAGACTCTGGCTCACCTTGAGGAGGTCCAGCGGGTGCGTGCAGCAGGCGGCCCCGCAGGAGGCCAATCCCCCAAAGTACCAGCGAGATGCCCGTGCTTCGACCATGGCCAGAGCAGCAGCGACCTGGCCCGACCCGGGTCAGCACCACAACTCCGGTTCCAGCCTCCTGACACCCGGTTCAAAGTGCCACCGAGCGCCCGCGCCTGGTGCAACCAATGCGCCCGCGCGGCCCCAGGGGCGGGGTCTGGCGGACTCCACCCATGGCAGGACTCGGGCCTTGGGAGGCTCCGCCCACCCTCTTAAAGCGGAGGCTGCAAGGGGCCGAGGTAGGGGGTCCGCCGCAGACGACCGTGAAACCCCTGGAGTTAGACCATAGCCACCTCTATTTTCTAGATTATGGCTTGGGTCGCGGATCCGAAGGTCGTCTGCCATCCTCCACCCATCGGGAGGGTGGTTTCCTACCAGCCCCCCTAGCCCTAGTCTGAACTTGCACCCTGGCGCTGACTCGTGTGTTACCCAGGCAAAGGACACGTGCTGCAGCAATGGACCTCTGTCCCCATCCCCCTGACCACAGAGTCCAGCCCCCGCCCAGATGTAGGGGGATGGAAACTTTCTTGGGGCCGGCTTGCAAATTAAATAGAAACCACGGACAAAAGACTCTCAGTGAAGGATAGCGGTGCTCCTCCCCCATGCCACACACCCAGTGAGTCCCTGCCAAGAGCAACTCGGCTCAAGTCTTGCTGTGGACATAGCCCTAGCGGCCGCCATGGAGAAGGTTCTGAGCTGTGAAGTCTTCATGGTTGGCTAATGGCTCAGGCTCCTAGGAGGCAGCTCCAATCTACCGGCCAGAAGTCCATCCCCACCTCCCAACAATTGGCAAAGAAATCCGTGTATGCTCCTAGCCCAAGGGTGCACCTGCTAGGCAAGGTGAATTCCAAGTCCCAAAAGTCCCAAGGCTGCTTTAAGTCTGGCTATATGAGTTAACAAAGACCTCCCCTGCAGGTTCGACTTGGTCTCTATTTGATGCAGACAAACACCTGGCAATCAGCTCCTGACCTGCTGTATCTAGCCCTGCCACCCAGTGCCCAGCTTCACAGCAGGGAGGGAGCAAACCCCAGGCGGCCTCCCATGCTAAGATGCTCATTGTCAGGGCACCAAGGTAACAGGATGTGGGAGCTCCTGGCATCTCACTTGTCCTGGCGTTCCTTCCCATGCCCAGGGCACACTACACTCAGAGATGGAATCTATAGCAAGGTGCTTAGGGTCACTTCGCACTGGATCCATTCCTCTCCTGCAGCTGGTAGGGGACCATGCGTACCTTGGGGATAGGCAGGTCCCCAGGTCAGCTCTATGGGTTGCTCAGAGACCAGAAGCAGCACCTGGTCTTGATACAGACCAGACCAGCCCTGCCCAGGAACCAAGAGGAACTGGGTGAGACACTTTGAGCCACAGGACCGAGGGTTGGGTAGGCTCAGGCCTGACTGATCTTCCCAGAAACTTAAACAGTGGAATGGTCTTGTTCAAGGCTAACTCAGTGCAGAAACAAAGCTATGCCCACAGCTGTCTAGTCTCACCTGGTTACCAGACTACAGATATGTATACATCTACCCTTCTCTGAGAGCTGGAATCTATTCCTGACCAGAGGACCCCAATCCATGGTACAGAGCAAGAACAAGCCCTGAAAGGGAAACGGAGGCCAGGAGCTAAGGACTAAGTTTTATCTTTGAAACAGGTTCTTACTGGGCAGCTAAGACTGGCCTCAACACACACACACACACACACACACACACACACACACACACACACACACACAGTGACTTGGGGAGGGACCTCACCTGTCAAGTTAGGGCCCAACTTTTTTTTTGTTGCAGTGCTTGGGAAAGGGCTCAGCTCACACAGTTGAGTATTTACCACCATCTGCATCACCCACACCCTCGGGTCTGCCTTCAGATTCCAGAGTCACAGGAGCAGGGTCAGCAGTGGTCACTCTACCCCCTGATCAGAGACGCTGGTTCCGGCTGAGGATACTCAGAGCCGAGGTGAACTTTCCAGGCCCCAGGACAGGACCAACCTGGGGTTCTTGAGATCTCTCACTACTGCCCCAGGTGTTAGCAGGATCAAGCAGGTCATGCCTAGGTCACCTGGTAGCCACCTTTGTGGAGACAGCCCCAAAGTGCTGCTGGGGAATCATTAACCCGGGCAGTGTGGCAATGCTAGTAGCCGAGGCCAGGAGTTCACTGGGAAATCAGTTCCTTGATATGTGAAGTGGACTGGCCCACAGCTGGGTGGGGCTGCCGGGATTCCGGAGGCCTCACAGAGCAACACTGCGGATAACACTGCCCTCTCCTGGTCTCTCTAAGAAACTGCAAACGTTCTTCCAACAGGAAGCCCAAGGCCAGGGTGCACCTTCTCAAACACCTCTGAGGATCTGGGCTCAGGTCTAAGACCAACTAAAGAAACTTCTGTTCCTCTCCCAGGCTCTGCTGAGGTCTAGGAACAAAAATAGCTACACATGGGGTGACCCACCTCAGGCTTAGGTCTTCCAAGACTTGCAAATACAAGACCCTTCTGCCACCTTGCTCCAGTCTGGTGAGTCAGCCAGAACTTTTATCCCCCATGTACAACCCCCCCTTGCCTTGGGCATTAGTGGTAACAGCTCAGCCTCCATCCACCATGACTGGGGTGATGTTGGACCCGGACTGTCTTGGTAGGTTGGGTCACTATTACACTTTGTTGCTTTTCAAACTCCAAGCATCTAAATGTAAATTTCACATCCAAATCTCAGATCACCCCCAACCCCAACTCGAGCTGCACACCAGCCCCTGCTAAGCCTGTGTGGACACAAATCTGCCAACCGTGGGGATCAGAGGATGGGTCCTTGCACAACAGAAGTGATGGATGACTGTAGGCCCTCAACATCGCCAACAGGGAGGAGAGGCAGGGGCAGACAGCCTGACACACACGCCTCTAGATGACCCTTTGCGCCACCAACCCCGGGCACATACACCACTCACCACACACACCCAGCCTCAACAGTGTATTTTCTCGGTAGCCACAGGGGCATGTTCACTCTGTAAGTTGTCAAGGCAACCTGGAGAGCTCTGCACAGCTGTGGCGGCCTCCCCCTCACAGCAGGTCCGTCCTGTCTCTCTCCCAGAACTCGGTCTCCAGTGTCAGTAGCTGTTGCTCCCAACACCCCACCTGGGAGTGAAGCAGGGGTGAGCGGGCCTTGCCCAAGTCCCAGGGACCCCAGTCCAAAAGTCCTCAGAATGGGGGTGTCACTCCAGAACTACAGTGCCACCCACGGCTTCCAAGGCTGCCTTGATCTTCTCAGCCTCGGCTTTGGCCACATTTGCTTTGATTTCCTGGGGCAGGGACTCCACTAGCTTCTTGGCCTAAAAAGAGACAGCAGTAAGGAGCTTGTAGCACTTATAGTCATAACGAAGCCTATCCTAAAAGGGTCTAGAGCCCGAGAACTTTCACCCCCTAGCATATGCGAAGGCTCAGAATGGGGTCGCACCTGCACAAGGTTTATGCCCTGGACATAGTTCTTGATCTCCTTGATGAGTTTCACTTTGTCCACGGGCTTTGCTTCTGTCAGGCGGACAGTGAAGTGTGTCCGTTCTTTCTGTTTGGGGATGTCTTCTGCCTCAGCCACCTTAGGGAGTGGAAAGAGGTAGGGTGAGGAAGGATGAGGAAAGGCTGCCCCACCAGGACCTGCAGCAAGATCAACAGATCCTGAGCTCTGCCCTCTACAAAGCTGTACCAGACCCCTTTCAATCAGCTCTGCTTCTACCTCCCACAGGGCAAGGCCCTGAAACAAGCTGCTCACTCCTTTTATCTCCTGACATTTTACCCCAGCCCTCTCTAGAACTGAGGTCACCTGCCTCAGCCTCCTGAGTGCTGGGATTAAAGGTTATGTGCCACCACCGCCCGGCTCACTTTACCTCTCTTTAAATTGTAATTTGCAGGTTGAGTAGATGGCTCAGTTGGTGAAGGGTTTGCCTTGCAACTGTGAGGACCTGAGCCCGACCCCTGGAGCCCCTGCATGGCAGCTTGTGCCTGTAACCCCAGCACTGCCTAGGTAAATGGGAGGGTGCTAATGGCCCACTGCTAGCCAGCCTAGCGTTGTCGTAGGATATATGAACAGTGTGTGAGGATGCACTGCTGTGATTGGAGCAATAAAAAGCTGATTGGCCAACAGCTAGGCAGGAGGTATAAGCGGGATTTCTAGGGACAGAAACAAAGAGGAGAAATAGAGGCACACAGGAAATGTGAAGAGGAAACAGGAAATGAAGGATGAAAGAGAGGTAACGCCATGCGACAAAATGCAGATTAATATAAATGGGATAATTTAGTTAAAAGAACTAGGCTGACAAGCCTAATCTAAGGCTGAACTTTCTCCGTGTCATTGTTTGGGAGCTGACTGGCAGAACAGAAAAAGTCTCATTACTCCAGGCCAACTGAGACCATGTTTCAAAAATAAAGTGAGTGGCGCCTGAGGCTCCGATGGGAACGCACGCAAGCACGCACAGGTGAGGCTCCCACGGGAACACACGCAAGCACGCATGGGTGAGGCTCCCACGGGAACGCATGCAAGCACGCACAGGTAACAAGCAATTGTACTTATGAGGTAGGGAGAATAAACGCTTTGGAGATAGAGAAAAATCAGGACTATCTCAGTCTTCAGCCAACAAAACCTATGTGTCAATAATGACAACTTTTTTCTTTTGTCTTTCTCTTTGTGTGTGTGTTTCAAGACAGGGTTTCTCTGTAGATCTGAAACCTGTCCTGGAACTAGCTCTTGTAGACCAGGCTCTCCTTGAACTCACAGAGATTCGCCTGCCTGCCTGCCTCCCGAGTGCTGGGATTAAAGGTGTGCGACACCACTGCCAAGCTAAATGACAACCATTTTAAGCCCCACTCTTCCAAGCTAGCTCACAGTGGGACAGGAGAGTCCATGGTACTCCTGATCTGATGCACAGAGACCTCACAGCCCCAGCTCAGTCCTACCATCCAGGGCATGCCTGGATTGGGTTGGCTAACTGATATAGGACCAAATGGCAACAGTACTCCAGTCTAGACAATGAATCCAACCCTCGCTTCAGAAGTTCAGGGGTTAGAGGTGTATGCTGTTCTCTCAAATGAACATGAGTTTAGTTCCCAGCACCCATGTGACATGAGGCTGGTCACAGGGCCTTTAACTCCACCTTGAAGGGATCCAACATCCTCTTCTAGCTTCCTTAGGTGCCCACATAAATGTGGCACACGGACATACACACACACACACACACACACACACACACACACACGAATAAAAATAAATCCTTATGACAAAACAAAACATTAGGCTTGAACCTAGTCCTAGGTGGCTTAGAATTCACAGACATGCACCTGCCTCTCTCTATCTCCAAGTGCTGGGATTAGGGGTGTAGGCTACCATGCCCGGACCCTACTCAGATTTTACAGACTGCTTGGAAACCCGTCAGCTGGAGCTGTGAGGAATGCCTCGCTTTCTCTTTGTCAGCTTGTGGAGGCCTTCCTTGAAATTCCAGCCTGCTACCCAACTTCAGCGGCCTGCCTGTTGGTCTCCAAGCCAAAGTGCACCTCACACGGGTAGCAGGTACGCTAGGACTGCATCTTCCCTGCGCTTTGCCTACTTCCCTCAACAGCACTCACGGCATTGCTGTTTGACGAACTAGTCACACGGCCGCGTCTTCTTTATGAGGTAAGGTCTACCCACCAGCCTAGCGCAGCGCGCGGGGGAAACTTGTGGACATGAGTTTTACCTTCAGGACCCAGTGTGGAGGAGAGAATTCCTGAAAGGTGTCCCCCTTTACCCCTCCCCACGAGCTGTAACGTGTACACCCACCCACATACATACAGCAATAAGTAAAACAAGACCTCGAGTGCCTCTGGCAGAGTGGCGTTCCCAGAGGCGTTGTGGGGGAGCGCACAAGGGGACACACTAATGACAGCCGCAGACCCAAGCAGGAGCTAGAGAAATGTGTCACACGCTAAGGTCACGGAAATGGCTCTTTCTGTTGCCTAGGCTCACCTCAGGGGCTGCTGCTGCTGCGGCAGGGACGGCACCAGGCGTCACACCACCCATTGGCATGAGGCCAACATCCTGGATCTTCAACGTTTTCTGTGGGACACAAGAGAAGTTTCAGTGGCTGGTTGTTCTTCATAATGAAGGCACAAGACTGGTTGGCCCTGGCATCTAGAAAAAGCACATCTGACAATTTGCCAAACTCCCAGGACACATCTAGAAGAGACACGGACCTCTGACCCTGGTTTGGCAAAATACCAAACTCCCAAAATACAAACAGAAGACAGGGACCTTAGTCCCGGTCTGTGGAGAGCTCTCCCAATACCTTCAGGAGTTCATTGAGGTCTGAGATCTCCAGGAGGGTGAGGCTGGCGATGTCTTGGACCAGTTGCTGGATCTTGGGAGGGTATTCCTTGGGAGCATTATCGAGAGGGGCACCCGCGAGGGCTTCACTCCTTCTGTGGCTGCTGCTCCTCAACTGTCGCGCTGCGCAGACGCCGGGGACCTGTTGCCTAGCCCCCCATGCAAACAGACATCAGACCCGCGAAAAGGAGAGACGCGGAGACCAGAGAGCGCAAAGGGTCCATGTGCTCAGTCCTCCACCAATGGGGCCAGAATTCACCAGCCGAGGCTAAAAGGGACCTTCCAAGCTTTCCAATGTTTCCCAAAGCGTCTCAGAACCCCACAAGATTATGCCGGCAATCCCGCCGGAAACTGCAAGCTTCTGCTTGGATGAAACACATCTATCTGCCTAGCGGGTGCATTCTGCTGCACCAAGCATTCCAAGGCTCCGGGCTCGAGCTACGCCGCCGTGCACGACCGGGGTCGCAGGGGCGGGAAGCTTGGGACGAAAGTTACCCGTGCCCAAGGTCGCCCAGGCAGAGCCGTCCTCTCTGTACGCCCCACCAGCAGGGCCGCGGAAGGTGGCCATGCGCCCGCCACCCGCGCCCTCCGGACCTGCTCCGGCCCGCCGCCCCGGCCACAGCGCTCCAGAGCCCCCCACTCTACCTGGCAAGGCGGAGCGCTGCTCCCCGCAGCCCAAGCCGCGACCCCCACACGCGGCCAGCCGCCGCCGGCAGCATCGCTCCGCAGGCGGGAAGGTCACACGCGGATCTGTGCGGAAGCGGCGCTCTAGCCGGGAGCAGGCGAGCTGACCGGGCCGCTCTAGCCGCGAGGCCTCCAAGCATTAGAGCCGAAGCCCGCTGCTCTAGGCTGGGTCGGCGCCTGATATTACGCACTAGGCGACGCGACGCGCAGACGCAGTCTTGGCCCGGAAGTAGTGCTGGGCTAGCGGTGTCTCTGAAAGCCCTGTAGGGCAGCCCTTTGTGTTGCCAGCGGAATGCGCCAGCGACCCCTACGTAAGGAGACCGTCGCGTAGACCCTTGAATTCAGCTCAGACGTCCAAGAGATTAACGCTATAATCCAGGGGTCCAGTGCCCCAAGCATAAACGAAGGGCCAATCATTGTTCTAGAAGCCTGTCACCCTTTCCCCAACGTGCAGAGTGCATGCCTGTATCCCCAGGTTTGAATGCACACCCAAAGCAGACGTTTAGCTGGGAAGGAAAGCACGACATTTACGGCTTGGCTATCCTCACCAAACACCAGGCTGAAATGTGTTTTCCAGGGTGAGATACTGAGAACTGAAAACGTAAGCAGTGGTTTGACTCCACTGAGGCTGTAAAAGCCCATCTTTGCGCCCTTTTTCAACTGCTGGGAGTTTTCAACTGCCACGGGAGTCAATACAGAGTGCCCACCAGCAAGAAGACCATCCAAGGCTTCTCACCCCGCACCTCCCAAGCTCCAGGATTGATGCAGATTATTGCAATGAAGAGACCCTCACACTGCCGCACCAAACACTCACAACAGCTTCTGAAATACACTTTATTAGCACTGTTCTGCACTGGAGATGACAACGGAGGAGTAGGGAAACTAGACGTGCCTGACGCCTCCACCGCGCTGTGCAGGAGCCATGCCTGGACACCACAGTTCACATCAGACTCTGGGACAGCAGTCATCTGTGGCAGGCCCCACACAGCAGCACTCCCCAGAGGAGGTCCTACCTGCCCTGCAGAGTCCCAGCCCTGGGGAAGGCAGACTGCATCAGGATCAAAGCAGGGAGCCAGTGACAAGGAGCCAGACCACTGAGGACAGGGACGAGGGCCAAGGGGGAAGGCCCACCCCTTGCTCACGGGAGAAGGGACACTACAGGGCAGTCACAGGGAGGAAATGGCTAGTTAGACACATGGGTGGTTCCTGGTGAACCATAGTGTTACTCTGGGTGGTGAGTGCCGGACTCAAGGTCAGTCGAATGAGATGAGCTGGGCTTCACTGCCCGGGGCTGGCGGTCCCTGTGCAGGCGGTGGCTGGGCCACAGGGGGCTGCTGCTGGGGAGGGCCAGTGGCAGGTGGCATCTGGAGAGGAAGAGCAGACAAGCCCCATCACCCTTCTGTCCACACACAAGAGCTTCTGTTTAGAGCAAGCTTCATTGCAGCACAGAGTAACCCACAGTGCTGGTGTAAGTCTGTCTTTGCTATGCAAGCACATGCACATAGGTGTTTGCATTGACTTGCATGTCCTCATTCTGATGACTGAGAAAAGCCCCTGAGTATAAACCTAGTGCAAGGGTTCGAGGGTCAGGGAAGTGGCCTGAAGACGGCTCACCTGCTGGTACATGGGCTGTTGCCCTGCGATGTAGGCCTGCTGGGCTGGCAGAGATGCGTCCTGGCCTGGAAGGGTGGTCATAAGATTCTGTGGAGAGTAAAATTGAGCCCAACACTTAGTAGTCTGTGACCAGAAGGGCCCAGGAGGGGAGAACCTGTCCTCTGCTAACCCATCTTATGCCCAGCAGAGACTAGGCCTCTTTACCTGCATGTTGTATGGCTGGTAGCCCATGGACATTGGCTGGCTCCCCATGTAGCCTATGGTGCTGGTCTGTGGAGGCTGGGAGATGGCTGGGAGGCTCTGCGGGGCCTGAGAAGCCACAGTCTATGGAAGGAAGGGGGGGGGGGTGAGGGAACAGACAAGGGCTGGGAGTAGAGGAGGGGGGGTGACCTTGCCCACATACCTGGTAGCCTGGGGTTGGAGTGGGTTGGTAGGAGGAGTAGGCAGGGCTGGTGGTGGGCCCAGCCTGGGCCTGTGGGGCTGCCTGTGCCGCAGGAGCGCCTGCCGGGTACATGTAGGCACTGACCATGCCGGGATCTGTAACAGGAAAGATGAGCTGCTCAGGTCAGGAAGGACAGAGGGAGGAGACAATGCCCTTCCCTGGGGTTTTCCTTTTGTTGTGACTTTCAGAACCAAGTACATGCTTCACTTATAAAAGGCAGGTAAAGCCAACAAGGGGAAGTAGATCCTAAAAAGAAAATGAAAGCAGAAAAAAAAAATGACCCTAATTTCTTTTGTTTTTGTAGCACTGAGGGCTGAAGCCAGGGGTTTGAACATGATAGGCAGGTGCTCTTCCTGAGCCACACCCCCACCCTTCAAACTGCACTGAAACACGGGGCAGTCGCAGTAAAGGGAAGGGGCCAGGGAGAGCTGACATGAGATTCCTGGCGCTCATAACTGGGAGTTTCACAATCCAGATGAGAGGAACAAAGACAAACACGCTAATATTCCAGGAAAGACTCCGTGGGACAGAAATGAACCAATACACAGGGGAAACGAAGGGCACCCCAAGCTGTCAGGACGAGAAGAACTAGCGTGAACTAGTGTGCTCTGTGACCGAGAAACTGTCAACACATCCTAGGAACCCATGCCTTCACTGTTTGTGTGGAACACAGGTCTTAAACTAGAGTCTTCCCTGGGCAGTGTGTGATCCAATGTCTCCTGTCTGTGAAATGCACTGTGGGTGAAGAAGGAGCTTCACCTGCCCCTCACTCTAGAACAGATCAGGAAAGGAGTTGTGTGTGTATATGAACACGTGTTTCCATATGGACAGGAAAAAAAACTATAGAAAAATATTGTCACGACCTTCTGTAAGCTGGCAAGGTTACCTGCTGTGCTGCCAGGCATGCTGGGGTATGGGCCAGTGGCTGGGGCTGGCTGGCTCATGTACACACCATGCATTGGGGAGCCCTCTACTGAGCCTGCTGGGCTGAAGGTGCCAGGAAAGCTGGTTGGGCCTGAGGGCTGGTAGAGCACACCCCCAGCTGTGGGCATAGCCTGGAGCTAGAAACAAAGAAGAGCCAACAGTCAGAGGGGTTGTACTTGGCCCAGAAGGGGCAAAGCGGGGTGGGCAGCACATGCCTGGGCATAAGGCAAGGGGAAGGCAGGCATCTGGGCGCGCATCTGGACAGTCTGCTTCTGTTGCTCCAGGCGCATCTGCCGCTCCTTCTCCTGCTCCTGCAGGCGCTGGATAGCCAACTGCCTCTGCACCTCCAGGTACTCCTGCAGCAACAGACAGGAGGCGGTCAGGCCAGCCTGGGCCTCCCCTACCCATATGCCAGGTCGGGTGCCACACCTGCTTCTTCTGCCTCATGATCTCCAGCTTCTGTGCCAGTTGGATCTGACGCTGGCGCTCAGCCTCCTCGGCTGCCCGGCGCAGTTTCTCCCGGTGTTCCTCACGCAGGGCACTCAGGGCTCCCCGAGCATCACGGATCTGTGCCAGCTTGTCCTGAAGCCCCTCGTAGTACACTGTGTGCAGAGAACAGGGCAGCTCAGCCCTCTCACAGCTTGCAGGCCTAGCTGGTATGGGTTTCTGTTCTGCTTGGTCAGGGCTGTAGATAGAAAGGAGCAGAGCAGGCCCCAGCAATGGGACCACCTCCCAAGAGCTTCAGTGGAGCCCAGGGTCTCACAAGCCTACTGCCTTGGGAGCTGAAGCAGCCCTTGCAGGGCACCTGACACCTACGCCTGCGCTCGTCCAGCTGGTTGAGCAGCTCCAGCAGCTGCGGGTGCATGCTGTTGATGGACTGGAAGAGTGAGAGCACGGCCGAGTCATTGGTGATGCTGCGGCCCCGCATGTGGTTGCTCTTCATGCGGTTGACGAAAGTGGTGACAGCGTTCTGCAGGGCCTTGAGGAACTGCTCGTGGCTCTCCTCTGACTCCCCGTTCTGGTACTGCTGGAGAGGCAAAGTAGGGGCTGAGCAACACCACATCAGGGTGCACACCACGCCCGCTAACAGGCGTGGCCCACTGTGCTTAGGGCCTGGCACGGACAAATGATCCAGTCCTTAACCTGCTTGACAAGTGAGCGTCGTCGGCATCCTGCTCTACACACAAAGCAACAAAGACAACCTGAGGTTCCTGTCCACCAGGACACTGCTCACCAGCGCAGAGCTGGGGAAAAACCTCTGCCTGGGTATGGCTGGCACCAGCTCAGAAGTTGGGGGATAGGGAGGCCCTCCTCTGAGCTGCTCTGGAACACTAGGGACTGCAGAACAGCTGGAGCCTGAGACTCCTTGCTCTGACATAGCCCTCCAACCAGGACAGGAGGCAGAGCTTACCTCACTAAAGGGGCCACTGGAGGGAGCTATGGACTGAGAGTCTGTCTCTGGAAGAGGAGCCTGGAAGAGATCAGAGTTAAGTAAGGGCATCTTTGGCCAGCTTCATACCTGGCTCTAAGAACTGGCAGTCAAGAGTACAGAGGAGCCTCTTACCTCCACCATGCTGTTGGGGGCTGTATGCCCCTCCCCAGGCTGGGCAGCTGGCTCCGTCAAGGGCACAGGGGCAGAGGGTGTGGGGCTCTTCCGCGCCTCCTCCTGTTTCTTTTCCCAGTAGTTCCGGTTGAGGTACCGTGCAAGCTGCAAAGCAATAAGGAAAGGAGAGGGAGTTATGGCTGTGGTCGGGAACAGGAGAGGGAGTTATGGCTGTGGTCGGGAACAGGAGAGGGAGTTATGGCTGTGGTCGGGAACAGGATAGGGTTTTATGGCTGTGGTCGGGAACAGGAGAGGGAGTTATGGCTGTGGTCGGGAACAGGATAGGGTTTTAAGGCTGTGGTCGGGAACAGGAGAGGGAGTTATGGCTGTGGTCGGGAACAGGACAGGGTGTCAAGGCTGTGGTCGGGAACAGGAGAGGGAGTTATGCCACTCACTTCAGGGTCGATGTCCTCAGCCAGAGGTGCTGATGAGTTCTGGGGAGACAAACAGAGTCTGAGGAGCAACAGGCTGAAGGGGTGATGTGATCCCCAAGCAGTCAATCCCACAGGGACCCAGATGGCACCAAAGGATGGCAGCTCTCAGGGCTGGCCAGTGTTCTAACCCCGTCTGGCACCTGCCAGCCCTTTCCTTCTCAGGGTCTTTGGGCCTAGCATTCACTCTCCTTCTGGCAGTACAGTGTTAAGATCTTGAATCATGAAACGGTCACGTTTCGCATCAATCTTTAACTTTACTAAGGTACAGGGCAGCACCCAGGCCTTACTGACTTCCTAGGGCAGGTGCCGGCACTTTACGCGGAAGTGAAGCCCTAGTGTGTGGGCTGTGCTCACAATCTGAGGAGGAGGAAGTGTCCTCGGCTAGCAGGTACCGGGGCTGTTTCCATTCGTGGCTGGCTACTGGGAAGAGCTCCACAGAGCCTCCAGGAGAGTTCAGTTCCAGGACTGAGGGAGGGAGGGAGGCGGGTCTCCAGAAGGTCAGATCTGTAATACTCCCTGGCAGGGGGCCTCTCTCGGTGTCCTCTGTACCCCTACAACAAAGCCCCAAACCAGCAGAACCCCCCTGGTGATCCCTGGAAAGTGAGAAACAACTCACCACAGGGGACGAATACAGGCTGCCGGCTGGGGGTGCAGATGAGGCCAGGGGTGTGGGCTCTGCCTTTGGGTGCCCTGTGTGTGTTGACTTCTGTCTCTGAGGCAGAATCAGGAAGGAGCAGTCATCATTAAGGGAGCGTGTGGCTGTGGAAACTCAAGGTGACCTTCATGGCGCCCCGTGGCTTACCATCCTCTCTTTCTCCTCAGCCTCAGACTGAGAGAGGGCCAGCGCCAGCTGCAGCTCCTCCTCTTCCTGCAAGGCTGTCTCATCCCGCTTTGGGGGCAGCTGAAGACAGACAGGGCGAAGTGAGAAGGGCCCCGGGAAGAGGTGAGAAAGTGTTGTAGGGATGGGAGGGGCCTCGCACCTGAGACTGCTGGGACAAAGGGCTGGTCAGGTACTCTGGGGGCAGCTCTGTGGTCGAGGCAGCCTTTCCTTCCGCTTTCCTGCGGCAAGACGAGACGCTGTAAGTGACCAGACACTGACACCAGCCTCCCAGGGACTCCTCACAACCATCTCCAAAGACCGACAATGCAGGTCTGACAGGGACATGTGGCTCCCTGCCCACATCCGAGGAATGGCCTAGGTGGGGCCTCTCCTGGCTGAGCTGAGCAAGGGCTCCCTATAGCACGTAGACATTGCTGACTGCACCTGCCATGACCAGCAACGGGCCTTCCCTCAGAAGATGCCAGAAAGGGCATCAAGGTCCAGGAGGCCAGGAATTTTCTGGAGTGTGATATAGAGCAGAGATTTCTCCACAAGTGTGGCTGAGGGCCACACATATATAGCACACTCAGGATTTCTAAAGGAAAAACCACACTAAAGCATGTCCACACACACAGCGGAGGAGGGAAGCCGAGCAGCCAGAAGATAGGACATGGTTAGGAATGGACCTCTGTGGAACAAGGGCTGGGTTTCACGGATGGAAAGAGCTGTGCAAAGCCGAGGCCCAGCCTCATGTGCGATCAAGGCACTTCCCATTTCAAGACAAAAGAGCTCCTTTCAGCAAGACCTGTGTCCTGTACGAGTGATGTGCGGCCACGTTCAGTGTGACTAACTGGACTCAAGCAGTCCACTGCACTGGGGGAGAGACGGCTCAGGGGTTACGGGCATGTTCCCTCTTCCAGAGGATCAGGTTCCTGGCACCCATATGGGGCAGCTCACAACTACCTGCCACTCCAACTGCAGAGGGATCGGATGAATCTGACCTACTTAGGCACCTTCACACACCTGCACGTCTATACATAGATACACACATATAATTAAAAATAAAGAAATTTATCTAAAAAAAAAAGAAACAAAAAAAAAGGATCCCGCTATAAACTATGATTGGGAGCACATTCTCTTATCTGCTTCTATGATGTTGGCTCTGACTAGATGTGAAGCTTCTCAAAACTGTAGATCTCACTGGAAAGCAAACTATCAATTTAATGTCAGTGTATTCTGAAACAGAAAGGGGGAGGGGACAAAAAACCAGGGTGTCCTTGGGAGCAGCCTCCTCACCCAACTGGTCAAAGGTTATCAGTGACAGATGGGGGACGGACACAGCCTCACGCCTGGGGCTCTCGAGCTAAGCACCAAGTAGTCTTAGATTCCAATGGAGGGACGGACCCTGGAACAGGTGCATCACAACTAACAGGCTAAAAACACTGTCCTGGTTAAGGAGACTGGCAAGGTACGATAATACAGAAAATATACTCTGAAACCCTGGCATATCCCAACAGGGACCAAGAAGCCACAAAGGACCTTCCTAGGGCAGTGGTCAAACTGGAATACCCAAAGGACAGGTGCTGGCAACACAATGTCCCATGTCCTGTGACAATACAGCACCGACTTCTCAGACCATCTGCCTTTTTGGAATGGACACTAGGCATGTTCAAGCATAGAAGACCATGAAGTTCACACAACTCACTTTAGGGCCATCAAAACCACTCAGTGGGAATGAAGTTCCTTTGAAAGCAAGCATGGCAGACCTAAGCATGGCCCCCAGAGGAAGAGAATCGACTGCACAGTTTCCCTTGAGCTCCACAGGCACACACAGCATCAGCACTCACGCCCACCTATGTCTCCTTCCCAACCCCAACAGATTCTAAAAATTAGAATAAAACAGAAACATCCGGGGACACGAGGATGAGGGGGGAGGGGAACCATAACTGAGAAATCCAAGTGAGGGGCTTGCACGTGTTCCCCTGTGCACACGCATACATGCATACACACGTCTCTATCACCTGCGTCCCTCTTCTGCAAGCGTTCTTTCCTTTGCTTTTGGTTCTTCTAAGACAGGGTCTCACATAGACCTAGCTGGTCTGGAACCTGCTATGTGGATTAGGCCACTGTGGGGTCATGTTATTCTATCCACCACCTGTCCCAGAATTTGGGGTGGTGGGGCTGCCTGAGAAAGCTACACAGGCTGGCCTTAACACTTGTGACGGCTTCAGGAGCCTGAGAGGCCCAGGAGTCTACACTCACTTGTTCAGCTGCTCGTAGCAGGGCTCACACACGCGCACCTCCTTCTCAATGCCGAACTTGGGGATGGTGGAGTATTTGGAAGAGCACTTGCCGCAGAAGATCTGCCCGCATGCCCGGCAGTGGTGCTGTGAGATAAAGCGGGACAGGTGCAGTGACGCTGGCTACGGCCACGCTGACGGCCTACCAGCCAGAACGCCCTATGTGAGTGGGAGCTGGGACAGGGACAAGTAGAGCCAAAGAGATGGGAGGCTTACAGGACACTCAATTTCAGCCACCATTTGAAGGAATTAAAAATAAAATAAAATAAAGCACACCCCTTTAGTCCCAGTACTTGGGAGGCAGAGACAGGCGGATCTCTGTGAGTTTGAGGCCAGCCTGGTCTACAGATCTGAGTTCTAGGACAGATAGAGCTCACAGAGAAACCCTGTCTCAAAAAAAAAAAAAAAAAGGATCTTTGCCCAACCCAGGAGAAACACTAAAATGACCCTGACTCAGACCTTAGTCTAAGCTTGGGATGTTTAGATCCCCAAGGTGAAGCTGGACCCTGCCCACCAGGCAAACTTTAGATGAAGGTACTCATTCATCATCATGGAGGTCAAACACCAAACTCCTGCCTCAAGCACCTCAGGTCTGAGCTGGATTTACTCCAAAACCATCAGGCTGGAGCAGAAGAGACAGGAGCACATGAAAGGAGCGTGGCTTTTGTGAAGAGGGCAGGGGCATGAACTGAACACTCAAGTCCCTGGCGATACTCACTTTGCGGGTCACCACCCCAAACTGTACTCTGCAGCGGTGGCATTCCTCGGCATCCACCCAGTCAGGGGCCTGGGGACAATAGTCACAATCACATAACATTCTCCGTCCCAAGTGCCCAGAGATGGCACAACTCACCCCACATCCCAGACAGGAAAGGCACCTAGAGAGGGTCCCAAATTAGTGATATCCAAACCAACCACATGACCCAGGATTAAGTTGCTTCAGAAAAAAAAAAAAAAAAGGAACCTGCTCCTAACAGGCTTCCTGACACTTCCCAAGTTTGTGGATGTGGATTCTCTTGTTGTATTTTTGAGACAGGGTCTCTCTATGTAGCCTTGGCTGTCCTGCAACTCACTGTGTAGACCAGGCTAGCTTTAAACTCAGAGATCTGCCTGCCTCAGCCTCTGAAGCTCTGAGATTACAGGTATGGGCCACTGCAATTAGCCTAGCTTTAGGGTGCGTAAAGAAATTCAGTCTCTTGTTTTTCTTTCTTTCCTTCCTTTTTTTAAACAGTGCTGAGTGCTGAACCCTGAACCTCGGGTCATGACAGGCAAGGGCTTTACAATCAGCGAAATCCCCAAGGCTTGACATTTTCTTTCTTTTGAGTCAGGGTCTTGTTATATACTTAGCACAGGATGTCCTGGAGTTCACAGCAATCCTCCTCTGGAAAGCTGGGATTAAAGGCATGAGCCTTACCAAACCCCAGACAAGAAAGAGCCCCAGGACCTCCCTCTTCCGTCCTCCCAAAAGCTCCTGGACTGATCAGCAGAGCTGAGCCAGGACTTACTCTTTCCGCAGCAAACATAGCGTCACTCTCCTTGAATTCCGGGAAGACGTGTCCTAGGAAGAAAAGGTTTTAGCTACCACTGGCTCCTTCTCTGGTCACCACTTCCTAACTCCTGAAGTCTGCCTCATCAGATAAAACTAACAGGATTAGGACAGAACACTAGAGTTCTCCAAGTCCCAAAGCCAAAGTATCACCAAATATCCTAATTCACTGCCCACTCTCTGGAAACCCCACAGCTCTCTAGGGCTGCTGCATCTCAGGAATGCAGACAGGGGACTTGAGAAAAGACCTTCAGACATCATGCCCTGGCCAAAAATCTGAGAATCACTTCCTGCCACACACACAGCAATAGCACATTCTGGCCTTGCTCTCCTCTGGCATGAACCACCCTTCTGTCCCCTCCAGCAGGTACAGTGTACTCTGACCCCAGGGTCTGAACCAGAGTCCTCTGCAAAAAGTGCCAGGGCAAAGCTAGAGACGGGTCAGTGGTTTAGCACTGGCTGTTTCTTCCAAAGGACCCCAGTTTGATTCCCAACACACAAATCGTGGCTCACAACCATCTGTAAGCCTAGCCCCCAGGAGATCCCGCACCCTCTCCTGGCCTCCAGGGACACCAGGCAGCATGTGGTCCACACATACTGCAGGCAAAGCACCCATAAACATAAAAGTGAAACAAAATAAAAAAGGTGCCAAGGTCCTGCGGTTGCTCTTGGTATTCAGAACGCCTAGAATCCATCTCACTTGAGTGGTCTTCCTAGACTGTTCATCCGTGCTACCCCAGGAAGCACAATGGGTGTGCCTGTCCACAGACTTTACTGTTTCCTGACTGAATATAGCCTGCTGCCTCCCTGTGGGTGGAAGTGTAGAAAGCAGGACCTTGTCAGAGCCTCACTGCCAGTCACTCAGGAGGATCAGTCTACCCCGAGCCCCTCATCACTAGGACAATCAATCTCCCAGCCTGGAGCTGGGCAGTTCTAACTTACCTTCGACCTTCATGATCTGGTACGTGTCCTGGACCACCTTATACTTGGGCTCATTCCGGAAGGCGTGTGCCCAGGCCTGGATCAGGTACAGGATCTTGTTCCGAACATTAACTTCCACCTGCCTCTGCAGAGCAAGAAGAAAGTGGGAAGGGCTGCGGGAGACTCGAGGTGTCTGAGGTCTCAAAGGGAAGAGCCAGCTTGCAAGACCAAGTGCCCTGAGTAGAGACAATTGGCACAAAGACCAGAGAGAGTCCCTGGGTGGCTACCAGGCACCCATCTAATCTCAGGAGCGAGCAGGGTCAGGGTCACAATCCTTTTTTTTTTTTTTTTTTAAGATTTATGTATTTAAACCGGGCGGTGGTGGTGCACGCCTTTAATCCTAGCACTGGGGAGGCAGGCGGATCTCTGGGAGTTCGAGGCCAGCCGGGTCTAAAAGAGCTAGTTCCAGGACTGGCACCAAAACCACAGAGAAACCCTGTATCAAAAACAAAACAAAACAAAAAAGAGTTATTTATTTATTATGTACCGTGTTCTGCCTGCACGTGTGCCTGGAGGTCAGAAGAGGACACCAAATCTCATTACAAATGGTTGTGAGCCACTGTGTGGTTGCCGGTAATTGAACTCAGGACCTCTAGAAGAGCAGCCAGTGCTCTTAACCTCTGAGCCACCTCTCCAGCCTGGAGTCACAATTCTTAATCCTCAGAGAAATCAGAGAATCCCCAGAAGCTACATTGCTTGACCTACAGCCATGACTCCTTCTCCATCTCTGCATGGCACCTCGTCCGCACCATCACTAAAGCCTGGCGCTCCGAGTGCCTCTAAGAGGCACCAGGCGGGACGTGAAGCATTGCCTTAGGTCTCAGGACACAGACACCACAGAGTCAGATCTCCCTCCAGCCATTGTCTGAAAGAGGCAGGGATGTCCTCTCCAGATGTTTCTCCACAAGGCTCAGGCCCTGAGAGCCACAGCACAGCCTCGCGCTTGGCACCCTCTTAGGGAGGTCACAACACTTTCTGTTGATGACACAGACCAAGCAGCTTCAAGGAGACACAACAGCTCTTACACTGGGATCCGGGCTTCTCTCCAAGCAGACCAGCCTGGTGCAGAGCAGGGAGGTCGCCTGACGCTTTGCCCTCCTCCAGCTATGCAACAAAAGTCTGGTTTAGGCCCCAAGTTAGAAGGGTCAGCTAACAGCTCAGTGCCCGAGACAGGTTCTCGGCAGCATGGGTTGAGGGTGAAGCTTCCCATGAGACCAAAGCCTGGAGCTGTGTCACATGAAACAGCGTCATTTGCCCAGCCCACCAACCAACCCAGCTGCATCACCATCCACATGACAACGCCTCAGGTCCTCGTGGGGACGATCTCACACGGCTCCAGCAAGCTCTCATCCACCCTCCCTGGAGCAGCTCCTGCTCTATCATTTTGCCCTCTTGGCCCTGCCAAGGATAGACCTAAACTCTAACTTCTGCACCTTCACGACTCAGACTTCTCCCACTCTTGAATGTGCTACTCCAAACCTCTTCCCCAAGCTCCTACGATACTCCATGACCACCTCTGCCCACAGCCCTGAGGACTCAGCCACATGCCCTACTTTGGAAGCCTTCTCTGGCCCAACAGTGTCTCTCCCTGGGCCTGGTCTGGACTCACAGACCACTCACAGGGACCTCTACTCTTACCCTCACCTCCCCCTTCTGTAAAAGAGCTGGCACTCAACCTAACTCTGTCTTCCCTCAAGACTCTAGGAAACCTACCTTCAGCAGCTCCTTTAGCTCTTCCATGGTCTGTTTGTTGGCTACTTCATCGTGGACTGTCTGGCCACAGTTCTTTACCACAGACTCCATCACCTGAAAACCACAAGGAAGATAAAGACCTAGCTTGCCGGGTGGTGGTGGCACACGTCTTTTATCCCAGCACTCGGGAAGCAGAAACAGGCTGATCTCTGTGAGTTCAAGATCAGCCTGGTCTACAGAGTGAGTTTCAGGACAGCCAAAGTTGTTACACAGAGAAACCTTGTCTCAAAAAGCAAACAAACAAAAAAGGCCTAGCTGTGTCCAGGGCAGGGCCTTCTTCCTGCTGGAAGACAGGCTGTAACAGGCCTCTGAGTCCACTCAACCTGTTAGAAACCCCAAACAGCACTCAAAGACAGGCTCCAGGCCCTGACAACATCTTGTGGTCAAAGATGACAGCCATCCCATCCTTCATGTGTGTATGTTCGGACTGCAGATAGAGAAGCATTTTTGATACTTCCCCTATTCCCATAGGAGGGCTCCAACTGTACTCAGTGCCAGAGGGATCCACTAGTTGATCTGTGCCCAGCAAAGTGGGCATGGCTGCTGCACAGCAGGAGGAAGAGAATCTGAGTATGGGAACCAAAAGACACTGCAGCAGGGCTCTAGTTACCTCCAGAGCATACAAAGCCACGTGTGGGTTCTTATCATTGACCTTCTTCTTGATGGAATTTACAGCATATTTTGCTCTGAAAGAAAAGAAAAATAAAAGCAGTAAAGACAGCAGTAAGAGGGATGGAGGGGAAACGTCTCCATAAGGTGAGGAGAGCAATCTGCCATCCTTGTTTTCTGAGACACGGTTTCATGTAGCCCGGGCTGGCCTCCAGTCCAGTGTGTAACTAAAAAAGACCCTGTCTTCACCTCCCAAGTGCTGTGACTACAGGCAGTGCCATCATGTCTGGTTTATGCTGTTTTGGGGATGAACCCAAGATTTTACACACACTAGGCAAATACTCTACCAACTGAACTCTACACCCAGACTTCCACACACCATCTTGGTCCTTCAGACCTCTAAATATCTCCAAACTGTACAGTTTTAATTGTCCCAACATAACAAAATATCCAGACATAGATAAGGCAATTGCCTACATAAAGAACCCTTGGGGTGACAGACGGTGGTGCCGCATGTCTTTAATCCCAGTACTCAGGAGGCAGAGGCAGGAGGATCTCTGTGAGTTTGAGGCCAGCCTGGTCTACAGATTGAGTTCTAGGACAGCTCCAAAGCTACGCAGAGAAACTCTGTCTCAAAAACAAAAACAAACATACAAAAAAGCCCTGTGGTCAACTTAATCTTTGAAGTGGAATGGGAACGAAAAGATGTCAGCATCATAAGTGACCACCCCTTGCTTTATAGGACAGGCCCTGCCCACTTACTGTGTGTCCCCCTGACGGATCAGGTCGCAGATCTGCAGAATGGACTCCCAGTCTGTCTCCAATAGAAGCTGGCTGGTGGCTTTGTCTAAAGGAGAGAGATGTCACTCAGGGGACCCACTGTGCTGTTTCCTAGATGGCTCCCAGGTTAGCAATTTCCCCTTTTTAAACAGCTGAACCGAACAGACAATCCTCTTGAAGCAGTGACAATCCTGGAAATGGCACACACACACATACACCCCGTGCAAAACGCAAATAATGTGAAAATTACAGACTCATGGCTGCTGTGCTTGCTCCGGATCAGCTGTCATTTCAAACTCTGAATCACTCAGTTCCCACAGACCCTCAGGAGACAGGCACTGCCTCCATCCCCTTTCAACGTAAAACAGAGGGACATGAATGCCCTATATCACAGCTTGCTGGGCACTTCGAAACAGCACGCACAACAACAGGGTCACCTGGCCCTCAGAGCCCCATCACTGAGATGGTTTGTCCTTTATATTATTAGCTCTTAGCAGGGCAGGCACTGGAGAGATCTCTGGATTCCCCAGCTAACACTCTTCACATCCTCATCCCCCCTCTTCTACAAGGATGAACTATCCCAAGACACACCAACTTTGTCACCGACTCGGCAAATTACTGGATTGGTACCTGAAGTGCTGAACTTCCCCAGAGGGGAGAATAAGAAAAATGTTTCCACGATCCCCTTTGAAAACCTTAGTTCGGAAAGCAAACGAGCAGACTATGGAGGCACTCTGGCGCCTGTTCGGGGACACACTATATTTTTATTGAGAGAATGCGGCATGCAAGGCAAACCCATTTTCCCTCCTAAAATTTACACTTCCCAGGAGGTTCAAATAGGATCAACAAGCTCCTTCAACAGGGAGAGAAAATGTCTTCCAAAACCCAGGGACACTTCCAGAACCCAAGGAATAAACAGGGTCCTAGGAAGCAGTCCCCAAGGGGCTCGCAAAGGTTTAAGGAGGGCAGTATCGGTTCCACAGCCTTCGAACAAGCATCAGGGTCAAACGACCCGCATGAAGCTAGGACCTGAGTCATACACTTCATGACTCAGGACTTTGGCCCAATCGGTTCCGGCCCATCGGACCGGAGGGGGCGAGGTCCTCGCGGACTCCCAAAGAGCATCCCTCACTGGACCCCCGGGCCGCGGTGCACAGCCCCGGAGGCCACACCCGAGGCCCGGGGATGTGTCGTGCTCCCGGGAGGCCGGCGGCCGAGCAGGGCGACCGGCCCACTCCCCGGAGACCTATGGAGGCAGCGTCTGGCGGGTGCGCGAGAGAGCTGACGGCGAGCTGGCTGGTGGACGCGTTACCTAGGAGACGCTCGAAGGTGCCGCTACCTCGCCCCATGGCGACCCCGCTCCGGACCGACGCCGCGGGCGCTCCCTCTTTCGGAGCTGACGCGCCCCCCAACTTCCGCTTCCGCCTTTCTGGGTCCGCGTGCGCAGGCGCACGTCGCCGCGCCGCCCCGAGACCGGCCCCCAAGGCGAGGCCCTGCGCATGCTCACTGACTCTGAGCGGCCATTGGTCGGCGCGACTAACCAATGAACCGGTCGGACGAGGGGTCTAGCCAATGAGAGCTCGCCGGAGGCGGGCCTCCCGGCGTCGCAGCTCCAAGGGACCGGGGCCCGGAGGACCGGGGATGTGTCTCTTACTGGGGGCTGCGGGGGTCGGGAAGACCCTGCTGGTGAAACGCCTGCAGAATATCCTTCCGCACTGTGGGGGTAGGGCAGGGTAGGGCGGGGGACGCACCAGGGTTCCTCGGGCCGGGAAACCCGTCCTCTGCCGCACTCAGGACCTTGACCGCCCGAACAGCTGAGCTCGGGAGATGGCAAGGGCGACCTGGGGGACCCTCCGCCGACGCGGCCCACGGTATGTGTCCGCCTCTCTCGGGTCTGACTCACACGGGTTACCTTGGCGACTTGACGTGGCCTCCTCGGGCTTTTCCAGGTGGAACCCGCGGTGCCGGTGGTCAGTGGGTTGGGTAGTGTGGGTACTGCCTTCCCGGCACGGAACCGCTGAGCCTGCAGGGAACCCGAAGCCCGCCTTCCCGTGGGCACTTTTCGCTCCTCTCTCTTGGGACTTATTTCACTGTCACCCTCAGGGCCCAGCTCTGACGTTGACCATGGCCTGGAGCCCCCAGAGAGCTGCTTTTCTTGGTGGCGAGCTCTGCTTGAACAGTTGTCACTAACCATCGAGGTTTAGCCACCATCTATCTCCCCCCCCCCCCACACGCACACACAATACACATCGCGGAGCTGCTACCCAGGACTTCACAATGGCACAGCGCTTACATTGATCTCATGCGTCGTGTTTCCTTCCCACATGCACAGGTTGGCACCAACCTCACTGACATCGTGGCCCACAGGAAAATCACCATCCGAGAGCTCGGGGGTTGCATGAGCCCCATCTGGTCCAGTTACTATGGAAACTGTCATTCGCTCCTGGTGAGTCAGTACTTCGAGCTTCTTTTGGGAGCAGTGTGTGGGTCACCCCGAGCCATCTATCCCGATCCTGCTATGGGATAGGGTTTTGGTGATTGCACGAAGAAACAGTACTTGGGCTGCGTTGCTTGCTCTTAGGCATTGGTCTGAGCTCCTCAATAGGGTTCATCCTCCACGAGGTCTATGCTTTGGTACCCGAGTATCCAACCTGTCTACATCTTCATGGTCGGTCCCATCCCCACAAGGAAGGAGTTCCAAATTCTGAGATGGAGAATTAATGGCCACAAGAGTAGATTTTATGCATTTAAAGACACCACGGACCCCCAAGTCATCCTCATACAACTTCCCTTTGCTGCCTGTTTCCAAAACCTTTGGCTTAAAAGCCACTCTGGGGCCACTTGCCTAGCTCACTCGAAGCCCTAGGTTTGACTTCAAGCATCATAGATGATCATTTTAGAAAAGTTGTGTGTGCTCTTCCTGAGTCACGTGTGTGGTGCCTAAGTGGAGGGTTGGCCAGGAAAACCTTAGCTTATGTTTCCTCTTCCTAGTTCGTGATGGACGCCTCCAACCCCACCCAACTCTCTGCATCCTGTGTGCAGCTCTTGGGTCTCCTTTCTGCAGAAGAACTTGCAAAAGCCTCGGTCCTGATACTCTTCAATAAAATGTATGTGTCTAGGGGATGATGATGATGTTCCAAGAGGTTATCTCCTTGAGTGCAGCCTAGAACATGGGATCCAGAGTGGGGAGGTGCAGCTGCAGGTGGGGCAAATTTGATGAAGTGCTTCTTTAACCACAGCGACCTTCCCTGTTACATGACCGTGGAGGAAATGAAGTCAATAATCAGGCTTCCAGACATCATTGCTTGTGCCAAGCAGAACATCGCCGCTGCAGAAATAAGTGCCAGGGACGGCACTGGCTTGGCAGCAGTACTGCTCTGGCTCCAGGAGCAGCACAGATGAGCAGCTGACGGCTGGACGGAGCATTCTGGCTGACCCGGTGCCTGGGGACAAAGACTGGCGTGATTGCCTCTGAAGATGCGTTCTCTGAAGCAGACCCGCCCAGTGTGTGTCTGACTGACAAGCCTGTGTACAGACACTACTGTCATCCGGAGTATGTCATCTCTGGAGAATGTCCCCAAGACTGGGAGAGGACAGAACTACAGGTGGCTGGATGTCTTCCTGCTATCCAGATGAAAGTGCTGCTGGGACTGCACCAGGAAACTCTGGACCTGTGCCTGAGGGCTGTGGACTCTATTGCCCCACTGAGCCCAGATAGTTTTTGCTAGTACAAGCTCGGCCCTTCTGAGTTTCTGATATCCTAACCATGTTCCCCAGAAAAAAATATATAAAGTTAGTGAGTATAAGAACTGTCTGAAGAGGGCTGGAGAGGTAGCTCAGCAGTTTAGAACACTGGCTGCTCTTCCAGAGGACCTGAGTTCAATTCCCAGCACCCATATGACAGCTCACACTGTCCGTACCTCCTGTCGAGGAATCTGACGCTCTCACACAGACATACATGCAGGCAAAACACCATGAAAAAAAAGTCTCAATGAGAAACAAAAACCAGGCAGGATGTGGTGGTACAGGGCCATGGCTTGAGCTACTCAAGAGACCAGAGTGGAAGGATCATTTTGAGCTCAGGGATTGAAGAACCCAGGCAACACTGGGGTCAGAAGAGCCTCTCAAAAAGATAGGGGTGAGGGACCAGGTGTGGTAGAGCATTTCTTGGGAGACAGAGGCAGGAGGACTTCTGAGTTCTGGGCTAGTCTGGTCTACACAAACACTGTCTAAAAAACAAAAAGATGAAGCCAGCAGTGGTGGCATATGTCCTAAATCCCAGCACTCAGGAGGCAGAGGCACTCTTGAGTTCAAGGCCAGCCTGGTCTACAGAGCAAGTTCCAGGACAGACAGGGCCACACAGAGAAACTGTCTAAGGAAAACAACAGCAGCAACAACAAAAAGATGAGGAGGTTTGACATCACCAGAGATAAGAGTGTTTCCATTGCTTCATTTGTTCTTTTAAATATATAGTTTGTTGGGGGCTAGAGAGATGGCTCAGAGGTTAAGAGCACTAGCTATTCTTCCAGAGGTCTTGAGTTCAATTCCCAGCAACCACATGGTGGCTCACAGCCGTATGGAATGCTGAATGTGATAAATCTCTTTTAAAAAATTAATAATACCTAAAAGCATGGATGAGGGCATCTTTAACAAAAGTTGAAAGTAAGACATACCCAAAGCAATATGGGTATGGGCTCTTTCTCAAGACAAGGTTTTGAGAAATCTTGTGTAAAAGTCCAAACTGTCATGGAACTCACTATGTAGACCAGGCTGGCCTCAAAAATCACAGAAATCTGCCTGCCTCTGCCTCCTAGTGCTGGGATTGAAGGCGCATGGTATCACCACCCAACTGGGTATGGGCTCTTTAAATGAGAGTTATCCAGAGTTCTTCGATACACTTCAGTTGGCTACAGAACTAGCCAGTTGTGCTTTAACTGGATGGTTACATGGCTTCTGAAAAGAACACAAAAACTTACAATTCTAATAATAGTAGCCTTGGGCCCTGGCTCTAGTTCTGATGCTTAGTGGGAAACAAAATGGCCAAGGCATCCAACTTATTGGCCCCTGCTAATGTTGGGTGCATGTCTAAGCACTCATCCCCGGTCACACCCACATGCACGGACTTGGGCTGTGACCAAGTGTGTCAGAGAGCAAGGAGCCAGACTTCAAAGAGAGTAAAACTTTAATGTCAGTAAACTTCACTCTGGAAAATGCAAACTTGGAAGAGTCAAGGCACTCCGTGTGGGCTCCTTCACCAGCTCTTCTGGATGGTGCGGGCCGTCCCATATATGGTCATATATGTGTTGCTTTATTGGGTGATGAATAAAGCTGTTTCGGCCAATGGCTTAGCAGAGTAAAGCCAGACAGGAAATTCAAACAGAGAGAGAAAGAGAAGACAGAGTCAAGGAGATGCCATGTAGCTGCCGAAGGAGAAAGACACCTCCAGAACCTTACCAGCCTCGTGGTAATACACAGATTAACAGAAATGGGTTAATTTGTGAGAACTAGCTAGAAATATGCATGAGCCATTGGCCAGTGTTATAGTTAATATAGCTTCTGTGTGATTATTTGGGTCTGGGCAGCTGGGAAACGAACGAGCAGTCTCCTTTTACAACTATGAGAGAAGCCCCTAGGTCTGCCAGAAGCAAGGCCCAAGCCTAGCTCTTTTGATGTCAACATGAGGGTGGTTTTTGTTTTTTGAAACACGGTCTCATGTAGTCATGACTGGCTTTGAATACCCAATTCCTTTGCTTCTACCTCCTAGGTGCCAGGATTCTAGGGCGGGACCGCACTCCCGAGGTTTGGAAAGTTTCAAGGTTTCACTATTGGGAGCCAGCATCAGGTCCTCCCTCCTTTAATACTATGGGAGACACATTCAAACAGATTCCATCCCTGGTCCTCTCTGAAGGCCTGCCCCTATTTCCCAGAGGCCTGCTACGCAGGACATGGACCTTTTCCTACTCTCTCGGTATAACCACTCTGCCCTTCCTATCTCTGAAGTCTGGTTCAGCCTCAAGGCGTTCAGCCAGTACTGACACCCCATCTCTATCCAAACCAAACCTAGATGGGTACTCTGGCGTCTGTACACACCCCTGCAGGCAAATAAGGTGCTGACTGCCAGCCACCTGAGAGATTGATACACCTGCACTGGGTACATCTGTTCCCACTGTACTGTTACCCTGCCTTGCATGGCACTGAACCCATAGGAGCCTCCTAAAACAGCAGGCTGACCTACAACAGCAGCTTCAGTAATCAGCTGGATTAAGGGATTGAGTCCTTTGTACAGTAGTCCTGACTTGTCTTCACTGAGATTTGTTTCAGAATGAAGCCAAGCTCAGGAAAACACCAGCCCCCTCCATCTGTGTTTCAGGCAAGTGCTGGGGGAACTTGCCCTTTATGAGGTGGGATTCACTGGTGGTCACTTTTAAAAGGATAACCTTCAGGGGACAGGGAAAGAAAAGCACCCCCACCCCCATACTGTTCAAGCCCCTATCCAGAGACAAGCATCTGCTGTCTTTCCCTCTGCCAGGTCTAGCAGCTAACGGGCCAGTTTCCAGCGCATTGGTCCCCTGGGTCTCTGAGTCACAGACAAGTCTGCAGCTTCCTCTGAGAAGAGCAGCCAAGCGGGCGTGCAGATGTCACTTCCTGCCGCTGCAGCTTCTTCAGGGCTCTGTAAGCCTGCACAGCCCGTTCCCGCTCTTCCCCCAGTATCCGCTGGCGGGCCAGTGAGGTAGCTGGAGTCAGGGACCCACCACCAGCGCCCAAAAGCATCTTTAACATTAGAGACTTCTTGCCAGGCTGAGGAAAGAGAGAGAAGGTTTTAGCACACGTTCACTAGGAAAGAAGATGGCAAAGGGCTTTGATTGGTTCAGCAGTCCATAGTCAAGGAGACTTGCTCCCCAGCAGACTCAGCAATGACCTAACCATCCCCACTCCCTGCAGCCCATAGTCCAGGACACTTGCCCCCCAGCAGACTCAGCAATGACCTAACCATCCCCACTCCCTGCATGCTTGGTCCCCACATACCGCATCTCTGCCAATGCTCCGTCTAGGCTGGACCGTCAGCTCCGGGGGCTGTAGCACAACCTCGCCAAACTCCACAGTATCTGGAGAGTCAGTGAACAGAAGCTGCTGTTCAGAGCCAGTGGCATTTCTGACTCACTGCCTGTCCGTCCTTTCTTGAGGGCTTCAGGACTCACTCATCCTCAGGCCTACGAGTGGTGAACCCGGAAGAGTCCAGAGGTACCAGCAAGGAGGTCTAGGGGAAAACAGGTAGCCCTGTGCGGACTACAGTTTCTGTCCCTGCTGTGGGAAGACCTACCTTTCAGCAGCTCCTGCTCCAGCCTGTCCACTGCTCTTTCCTCCCTTTTCTTCTGGGCTTTTTCAAGTCGCCGCTTCTGGAACCTGGGGGGAAAAGCATGTTTTTCAGACTCTTAAGTGCTGGTTCCATCTTAGGGGCAGCAGAGGTCAACCTGACCTCAAAGGATGCAAGATATGGAAGTGGGAGGCAAACCCATGCTCTGCACCCAACAGGCTCCCCGAGGGTCAGTAGTTGTCAGCCCCAGGGAACAATGACAAAGTCTAGAAGTTCTGAATTGCCCACACAGCCTGGACCTATAGGTATCTACTGGAACAATGCCCTCCCATACTGAATGTCAGTTATAAGATTGGATCCACAGGCCTTGCAAAGTACTGTATGTGTGACACACCACACCTCTTTGTGAGCATTTGCAGACCGCAATGGCTCTGGCTCTTCTGACTGTAGTATTAGCAGGAAGTAGAAAGCAATCTTTTTACATCTTTGAAAGAACAGAAAGGACACATGTCTGCAGTACTAGTGAGGAGGAAAAGAAGACAATGTAGCCATTCTTGTTGGTCATCTTTTTGTTTGAGACACTGTCTGGCCTGAACTCACAGCAGGCCCCCAACCTCAGCCTCTGGATCGTGGAATTGTAGCCACAAACGACCATACAGGATTGGAATGTTTCTTCAACTTCAGTGAAAGCCCAGACTGAGCCATGCAGGTCTCCGTGAGCTCGAGCCTACCCTGGTCTACAGAATGAGTTTCAGGACAGCCAGGGCTACAGTGAAACCCTGTCTCTAAAAAACTAAAAAGAAAAAAGAGCCGGGTGGTGGTGGTGCACGCCTTTAATCCCAGCACTCAGGAGACAGAGGCAGGCAGATCTCTTCAAGGCCAGCCTGGTCTATAGAACTAGTTCCAGGATAGGCTCCAAAAGTACAGAGAAATCCTGTCTCGAAAAAGAAAAAAGAAGAAAGAAAGAAAGAAAGAAAGAAAGAAAGAAAGAAAGCAAGCAAGCTCAGGCCGATTCTTCCTGAAAGTTGAGGTTAGTACATCTAAATAAATAATTTTTTTTATTTATCCCAGTCAGGGATGAAGGTATAGAACTTGCACAAACAAGACAGGCTAGAGAGAAACCCCACTACAGGACAGGTGACAGCCGATGCCAGCCTCCCAGGGGCCACTCCACAAGGGTGATTCCTTTGGGGATAATGTCTTAGCAGACACCAAGCTACAGGAGCTTTTCCTACAGCAGTGTGTGCAAGGCAGATAACCGTCCCTTCTTGTCACCAGGACCCACAGCCCTGGGCCTCCCGGCTCAACTCACGCTTTCTTCCGTTCAGACTTCTCCTTCTTGGGAGCTGCCTGCACCTCTGGCTGCCGAGGGGCCTGGTTCTTGCTAAGGAACAGCACATGCTGGGCCTCCTGTTCCATGCGTTGGACGTAGGCCACTTCAGACTCCCCCTTCCTCTGCTTGAACTTGGGGACAACGATGTCTGTCTCTTCTTCCCCCTTTGCTTCCTTTTCCAGTGTCTCCTTGAAAGCCGCCTGGGCTGAGGACAAAGGACACAGGACAGAGTGGTTGGTGACCAGCAAGCAGCCCGTGACCATTTCCCCTCCTACAGCCACAAGAAGCAAAGACCAGGCTTAAGGACGAGCACCGATCTACAACATTCAGTTCAGGGCAGCCCTACAGATGTGATCTCACGACCCACTGGCTCCAGCCAACACAGGTGAGCAAAGAAGCCGGAGCATCCAGCATGGTGACACACACCTGTAATCCTAGCACTTGGGAGGCAGAGGCAGCAACCACACTGGGCAGCAAAGACCTGTAACTCCAGCTCCAGGGGATCCAACACCCATGCACATTTCTGGTGACCACTCACGCTTGCACGTACATAATTAATAATAAGATCTCAAAAGTCCAAGCATGGTGAGTTACAAAAGAGCACGACTGTAAAATCAGTACGACGCTGTCCTCCCCGCCTCAAACACCTTGAAGGATTTGGGCAACTGGACGGATTCAGACAAGGCTACGCTGGCCCAGCAAGGGCTGCTGCATACCCTCCTTCTTTCTCTTCTTGTTGCTGAGCTGTTTTTTCATCTCCTGTCGGCTCCTCATAATCTCTCGGAGCCGGAAAGGGATTTCTTGCTCATCTTGATTCTTGGGCTTGCAATTCACTTTCTTCTTTTCTTTGCTGGAAAGATAACCCGGGAGTGAGACCCTTCCCTAGGACAACATAAGCAGAAACAAGATAAGGAAGAAGTGGTGCCGGATCCATGAACATACAGACGGTCCTCTCCTCACCCTTGACCCAGGCTGCCTTGAACTGGATTTTTCTCCGCATGCTAAGGCAAAAGTCCGTGGCCTCGTACCGGGAACGTGCCTCACGAGAAACTTGAAGCACTCACCTACGTTCATTCAACACATGGCTGAGCGTGGGCCCAGGCTGAGTTAGGTATCCCAACTGGGTCCTCTCCCGGGGATGACACCCACCTGCGCTGTCCCGGCCGTGAGGCTAAGCGCTGCTGTCCCTTCGCCTGCTTCTGCTGCCGTCGCGCGTGCGGCTGTCCCGAGCCTCCAGGACCCGCCGGACGGGAGCCTCTTGCACGCCCGGGCCCTGCCATTACTACTCCTGGAGCTCCCTGCGCGAAGCCATTTCCGCCCTCTTGCGAGACCCCGCCCCGTGAGCATCACTTCCTCTTCCCGTGCTCCTGCGCAAGCCATAGGCCTCGGAGTCTGCACCGGCTATGGGAATACTGCTGCGGAGCCTGTCCGGGGGAGGCCGGGTGGGAGCTGCGCTCTGCTACCGGGCCAGTTCTCGCGGGCCGAGTGGGCCGCACTGCCCCCGCTGGGTTGCGGGAGGCCAGCCAGCCCTTGGAAGAGTCACGGTCAGCGCGCTCCCTGAAAGCTTTCTTCAGGTTTGGGCCCCAGACCAAGTACCAGTTAGTGACCGGGGTCACGGGTGAACACCAGAGGCGTTAGAGGCGGAGATTGGGGTGACCCGATGTCCTCTGAGCTTCTCTTGTGAAGTCGGAAGGCCGACAGGACCGAGGACCACGCGGATAGTCCGCGTGGTCAGCGGAGGAGTGTTTAGTGGCTGGAGATGGTCAGCCAGTTCTGTGCAATCATTCAGAACTCAGACCCAGTTCCTGGCACTGAACCAGGCCCTTAACACGTTTCTTCTCATACCAACCAATGTGTCCGTTTCACAGACAGGGAAACAGTGTACGGAGTGAAATATAATCATTTGTCTATGGTCCTGCAGGAAGTGAGGAGGCCGAGAAGGGTGAACATTCCCCAGTGCCTTACCAGCTTCCTGGGGATTCATACTGCTTATCCCGTGTTCGCAGGGCTCACAACAATTCTCCAGCTGGAGCAGCTGCCAGAGTCTTCCCCGAGGAAGACACAGTGTTCTTCACAGACACCATGCTCCAGTGCGAGCCACTGATAGCCACAGAGAGTTGGGGATGGACCACAGGGAAGAAGGTGCGGAGGATGACGGGGAGCCAAAGGCCACCCAGCCCCGGGAGAAGCCCCCAGACCCTCTGTCACTTGAGCCTCCCACAAACTGCTGCATGAGCGGCTGTCCTAACTGTGTGTGGGTAGACTATGCAGAAGCCTTGCTCAAACACTACCAGGATGGGGGGGAACAGGCCCTGGCCATTCTAGAGGAACACGTGAAGGATGAGAACCTCAAGGCCTTCCTCAGGATGGAGATCCGGCTCCGGCTCAGCACCCAGAGTGCAGGCTGAGCCAGTGTATGTGGGACTCCAGGCCGTGGAGGGATGCCACCCTTTAGAAGCACAGGACCACTTTTATCCTTGAGCCTGGAAGATTCGACGTGTCTGCCAGGAATAGGAAGTAATGTGTAAGAACTTCACCTCTGAATAAATTCTCTGCGCCAACCAAACTGTGTGGTCCCTCTGCCTGCGTTGTCAAAGGAAGCATACATACCCAAGGCTGGTTGTGTGTTCCGGTGAGCAGCCACAGGTTTCCTCACCGGTGAAGATGAACTAAAGCCCTCAGTCAAAGAACATCCTACGACAGGATCACCCCAGGCCCCATTGTACCTGGGGTGTCCTGCTGACTGTCAGCTCTGGTTCCCAACTGTGCAGTAAATGAGAACCATCATGTGGGAGGGGCCTAGCTGCTCCCAGTCTCCTGCTGGGTCCTGATGGGAGGGGATTTCTTTCTACCGTGTAGTAGCCTAGGGTCATCCCTTAAGAGTTCTGAATCCTGTTAGACGCAGCTAGGGTATCAAGCTCCAGAATCAACTGCATGGCACTAGCAAGGGCTGAACTTAAATGTGTTTGTGCCCACCTACTTTATTAAATGGGAAAGCTAGGATTATAGAGTGACTTCTGTTGGGTTTGAGCTGATAAATAGGACTTTTTCCGTGTTTGGTGATTTACACAGACCTGTGACAAAATTAAGACCAGAAAGTCGGGGCACTTGGCTAGTGGGGGACAGAACACGGTTCAGGCTGGCATCTTGGAAAGATGACTCATGCTATCCAAAGTACATAGCCAGCGGGGGCTGGGCCCAGATAAACGTGATAATGGTGACCACACCTATGAGGTCCCAGACTTTTGTATAGCTGTTTCCTGTAAACCTGTAAAGCATCTCCTCCTTAAAAGAGGTTCTAAAGATGGTTGGTTTCTCTGTATAGCCTTGGCTGCCCTGGAACTTTTCTAAAGCACCGAGATCCGCCTGCCTCTGCCTCTCGAGTTAGGATTAAAGGAGTCACCATACCTATTGTAAGTAGACATCTGTTTGCATCTCCAGGAAATGTTAACACCAGTGGTCAGCATCTCCAGCATTGGACAATTGTGGCTAAGGCCAGTAAGGCTGTGCAGTATAAGATGCCCTCGAAGAAAAGTCATTGGCCAGCCCTTCGCAGTGGGCCCAGGTCTGCTTCTGGGTAGTGACACTCAAGTTCTCAGACTCTGCCATGCTGGCCTGTATCTTACCGTGCCTCCATCAATTTAATCCCCAGGTGCTTACCACCATGCATCTGTGAAGTGCCCCACAGTGGCCCAGACACCAGTAGTATAATGTGCCGCCTCCCAGCACTTCCGTGCGGAAGACCAAGGTTAACACAGAATCATGCGGAGCTGCCTGTGTGGCACATGCTTGTAACTCCAGCACTTGAAGGGCATCCTTAGCTCCATGACAGTTTGAGGCTAGCATGGAACTACATAAGACCACGTCTTTAAAAAGAAAAACAAGCTGGGCGGTGGTGGCGCAGGCCTTTAATCCCAGCACTGGGGAGGCAGAGGCAGGTGGATCTCTGTGAGTTCGAGGCCAGCCTGGTCTACAAGAGCTAGTTCCAGGACAGGCTTCAAAGCCACAGAGAAAACCAAAAAAAAAAAAAAAAAAAGAAAAAAAAAAGAAAAAAAGAAAGAAATACAAGAAAACCAATTCTATCCAAAGTTAGAGGAAACAGGCACAGGAAATGGAATATACAAGAGTCGCAGATGCAAAGACCTTGGGGTTGAAATGCAAGAGGCAGGACTGAATGGCAAGGGGGGGAAAGGGGCTGTCACATAAAGCATCAAAGTCCACAGTTTCCTCAGTGGATGGGAGAGAAAGGGAATGGATAAGCCCAAGCAAGAACTCCGGAAAATGGCCCTGTTTCTGGAGGCATCGTCCCACAACTGGTGAAGATAAAACTTCCCTTCCCTTCTTGACCATCTGCTGGAAGGGAATGTCCTTCCTTCAGGCCCTTGACTGCTCCTGAATTTCTTCTGCCCACCCCAGCATCCCAGGCAGTGGTGACTCCCCTAAGGCCCAGCAATCTCATTAGTGTAGCATCCCAGCAGAGTCATAATCCACTCACCAGGAGAAGAATAAATCCCTAGGCCACTGCTCTGCTGACCCAGTCCAGCCGACTGGCACCTGTGGCTCCCTGAGATCTGTCCAGTGCTTGGTGAGTCGCGACCCATCATCCCGTTGCCTTTTCTGACAGCCAGGTCTCTGCTCATTCAGAGTTGGGACTGGGGGAAAACAACATATTTTTACCACCTCTGCCAAGCTTTGGGTCTTTAAGAGTTCGTCCCTTTTCCCTGTCCTTTGGAGAGGACATCCTGCCAACCACCTCCTCTGCTTCTCCACAATGTCAAATGGTAGTGCCTGTTACCAAGGCCAGCCACCTGACCATACAGCTAAGTGGTACCAGCTTCAGGTCAGTCCGGGGTTAGGCATCTCAGGCGTGGTTTCCATAGAGACAGCGCTGATCATTGGAGCTCTGTCAGGGGTTCATGGCCTTTGGCTAGAGAAGTGTTTTACTGCTGGGAAGTAAGGATGGGTGCCTCAGAACCGAGCATCCTGGTTTCCTAAGCTCTTGAGTCCTGGTTCGCAGGCTGGTGCTGGCTTCAGGGACAGAGGCTGAACTAGGAAGGGCAGGGGGAGCTGCTGAGGTTGAAGTCAGCATCGCCTACTCTGCTTGCTGATCGGTTTCAGCCTTGCTGATCCTGCAGACCACTGACAGTAACTTAAGACTGTTCAGTACTATACCACATAGGACTTAGAGCAGGAAAGGGGACTCAAAGACGCAGTTGGTCTCTTGGACAGCTAAGGGTTGGAGCAACGCCTCCTGTCTGGGTCACCTGTTTTCAGCAGCAGGTGAGGTTTATTTAGTCAGCTTCCTAGAACTCTGGGAGATTAGGAGTCTCCTTCGGCGCTAATAGGATTACAGAAGCTGTACTGTCCTTGGCTAAGGTCGCTGGGGCTTGGAGCTCTTAGTTGAGAGGAGGGCCGCAGAGGCCAGCTCAGCCTCTCCAGAGCCCTGATACAACGTCTGACTGAGAACAATCTCAAGTCAGCGAGCCAGGGAGAAGCCTAAGGGAAGAATCCTAGTGTAACTGCTCTCCCTGAGACCTGCTTCTGGCTTGGCCCTCCGAAATGGAGCCATGAAGTGAGGAGTTCCCAGTTCAGCTGCTTCTGGTTCAAGGACAGGCCCCTTCCTTAGGGCATCGCTGTGGAGCGTTATTTATCAGCATCAAGTCCAACCCCCAGGGACAGATAATAAACCAAAACCAACAAGTACATAAATATGAACAAACATACTTTAAAAACACGCGTGTAAATTAACTAGTTTAGCCCTAGAATGTGGTATGAAGAAATAAATTAGGACCTGGAAATACAGAATGCCATGAGGTAGAGTCAGAAGAGGCCCCTAGAGTCAGAGAAGGGGCCAATGAAAGCAACCTGGGGCTGATCATCTGGAAGGGAAGGGAAGATGCTGTGGGGCTCATGTACAGGATCAGGAAGGGGTGTCCTTTGTTTACCCTCCTAGGCGTCCTCAGAAGGGTTTCCACGGAGTGACAGGCTCGAGATCAGATTCCAGTGGATGAGAGGGAGGGAGGGAGGGAGGGAGGGAGGGAGGGAGGGAGGGAGGGAGGGAGGGAAGGTGCAGGCACCAGTGTGGGGGCCAACATCAAGGTGTTCAAGGGGAGGTAATAAAAAGCCCTGGTTTGGGACATGGGGGCGGTCAAAAGGGTGTGTTTGATAGGAGTATGGGATGGGCACAAGGTAGTTCATGAGTTGTGTGTGGCTGCTAGCAGTGGGAGGTGCCTCGTGGTATCAGGAGAATGCTGGAGAGCCCTGGTGGAGCTGGAAGGTGGTTCTCTGGAGGGGAGACAATGTCTCAGGGTGGCTCGTGGGTGCCAGGCCCTCTGTTCTTAAGGTTGGAAAGGAGGAGTAAGGGCTAATAGGGATCCATCTGTCTGGTCTGCCCCAGTCTGCATGAGGAATATAGACCAGCCTGACAGAGCCCAGAAGCTAAGGGTCACTGCAGTGTCTCTGCCAGCCTCACCATGAACCTGGAGCCACCCAAGGCTGAAATTCGGTCAGCCACACGGGTTATAGGAGGACCAGTTACACCCAGGAAAGGACCACCTAAGTTTAAACAACGGCAAACCAGGCAGTTCAAGAGCAAGCCCCCCAAGAAAGGCGTCCAAGGGTAAGCAGAACGACAGAGCGGAACCTTTCACAGAAGGAACACTCTTCCCAGGCTGCATGGGAGGACAAGGCAGGGGCTGGAGTGGAGCTCGGGCCATGGTACTTTGTGGTACATCTTCATCCCGATGACCAGGGCCTCGGGAGTTTTGGGGGAACCAAGGGCCTGTCATTTACTCCAGGTGCTGCAGCCAGGCAGGTCTGGAAAGCAGGCTGCCCGAATCTCCTCAGGGATGTGTGTACACCCCGCCACATTCCCCTGTGCACACACAGACACCTGCGTGTGAACACCTACAAGCATGGCTTTAGCCAATTTTCTGTTGCTCTGACGAAACAATAGGAACTAAATGCTTTACGTAGAGATTTGTGTGCCCTTGGGTTTGGAGACGGAAAGCTCCAGGAAGGGTGGTCTCAACGTTTGGCCTCTGGTAAAGACCTGACGGCTATACCACAACCTGGAGGATGGTATCGTGGCGGGAATGCTGGGGAAAGAGGCTGATCATAAGTAGACAGAGAACGCGAGAAAGCAGAGAGGAACGAGTCTCTCCGTTCTGGCCACCTCCTCTGTAGAGTCATAACCTTGTCCTGTGAGGATGGCATCAATCCATAGTAACGATTCCCCACGTGTGATTCAGTCACTCTCTCTGCTTAAAGACCCACACTTCTCAGTACCGCTGCACCCTGGAGACCAGTGTCCAGCACGTGTGCCTTCCTTATTCATTCATTTTTTATTGTTTTTTTTCGAGGCAGGGTTTCTCTGTAGCTTTGAAGCTATCCTGGAACTAGCTCTTGTAGACCAGGCTGGCCTTGAACTCACAGAGACCCGCCTGCCTCTGCCTCCCAAGTGCTGGGATTAAAGGCGTGTGCCACCACCATCCGGCTCACGTGTGCCTTTCAGGGACAAGTCACAGCCAACACACTGAGACACACACAGCACCCTCTAGCACACTCCTGAAGAGGCCTACAGACCATATTCACGTAACGTTGTTGCATGGGTTCCTGCCCATGTGTACCTGGGCTCACTCTTCCCTTCCTGGTCCTCGGCCTGTGAATCTCTGGGAAGCACCTGGCCCCATGATGGTGAAAGGGAGCCCCCAGTCCCTGCCCAGTAGCAGATGTTGGGGGGACATCTGGCACCCAGGGGTGGCTCCATCTAGACCTGGAGACATCATCCTTGACCACTCTGTCTTTGCAGGTTTGGGGATGACATCCCTGGAATGGAAGGCTTGGGCACAGGTATGACAACCCAGGATTGTTGCAGCTGGACAGTCCTCCTAAGTCCCCTACATCCCCCAGATATACTCCCACAGGCCCCAGGTTCCCCTCTATTGCTTAGCCTGCCTCCCATCCTGTCCATATTTCTCTCCTAACATCAAGTTTTAGATTCCCCTGAGAGGGGTTGTTCCCATGAGGCAGGTTCACCAGACACAGAAGGAACTTTTGCTGGTCCTTCCAACTTCAGCAAGGGTCCCTATCAGGACCTCACTACTGGAGCCAGGACCCAGAAGATAGAGTTGGTGCTTCCTGCCTAGGAGGATTTGCAGCCAGATCTTAGCCTCTCGTCCAAGGCAGATGTGTCTTTTACTTGGGGAGTAGAAAGCAAGGCGACAGGGAATGGGGTGGTCGTGGGGCCACGGACTCCCCGTTAATGACACCTTTCCTGCAGACATCACTGTCATCTGTCCGTGGGAGGCCTTCAACCACCTGGAGCTGCATGAACTGGCCCAGTACGGCATCATTTAGTCAATCCCGGCTGTGAGAGTCCTGTGAAGGAGACCTGATGAAGACCCACGCTGCCCCCCCCCACCTTCTGCAAACCCTGCCCAGGATCCCTGCCCGAGCCTGAGCCTAAATCCCAGCCTGAGTCCCTAGCCAGGTTGCTCCCGGCCTCCAGGGGGACAACTTCATGCCCTGACACCAGTTACCAAGAGCCTACAGCCTCCCCACAGGACACTCTGGTGACCTGAATTCACAGGTAGAAGGAAGGAAGGGAGGGGGACCCAGCCCTGCCTCCTGTTCTTATGTCTGAGCTCCCCAGAAGTGTTTCCCTACACTGCCTCCTGTGGACAGGAGTTCCTCTGCCCCACAACCCTTCCAGATGGACGTCTGGAGGTGGGACACTGTCCTGGGGTCTCTGGTGAGAGAGGCTGAGGCTGCACTCTTTATACCAGCCTTCCCAACACACTCTGTCCTTTCCCCATTTCTAAATAAAATAGCATCTCCTTGCTTCTCCGAGGTGCACTGATGGAGTATGGTCCCTACAGTAGGGTTGCTTTAACTGCACCATGGAGGAGGGTTCAGAGTGTGTGAAAGTGGGAGAGACTGGCAAGAAAGAGAAACAGAAAACTCCCACTAACCAATACTCCTCAGAGGCTTGGCCTAGAGGTGCTGGGTATATGAGCCTGGCCCTGCCCCTCACTCCTGGTGGCCGTAGTCAGTGAAGCAGACTCCCCAAGAAGATAGGAAAGGACAAAAACTAGAACCCTAAACACAGACACCCAGTGAGCAGCCCCATGACCCAGCCAGTCTATCCTAAGACCGAGCTGAGACCCACTGCACACCCCAGTAACCTGAGGATTCCACACGTAGAGGTAAGGCATATAGGCGCACACCTGGGCAAACACTTCCAAACACGCACAATATTTAGAGTAAATATATGATTATTTCTTTCGATGTTCAGAAAATGGCTTTCAGAAGGGCTCTATGTGTCAGGCATTGTGGTGCACGCTTGTAATCCCCAGTGTGAGCAGAAGGCAGAAGGGTAACGGTCATCCTCAGCTACGCTACGTAGGGAGTTCAAGGCCAGCCTGCAATACATGAAAAAGAAATAGAATAGGCAAGAAAAAGACTCCACTTTTGAGACAGCCACGGACTGACCGTGCTGACTCTACAGATGAAATCAGAGCTGGGCCGCCCTCCGCCTGCGTCTGCCCTAGCTGGGAAATGAGGAATTGTCTCCATCTTGACTCGAAGAAGTCCCAGTCATTGTGAGACCTGTAGTTTGCTATGCAAATATGAATGCACACAGCAATACACAAATCTTCCTCCTCCAAAACAGCTTTCTACAGAGCAAGGCCTAGGCTGCATCCTTCAGCTCACCGAAGGCCAGAAAGTAGGAGTAGACCTGAGAGAAGCCATTTCTGCAGAAATGGGGACCTAGAGCCAGTCAGGGTGAGTCAGATCAGGGCAGGGGGCTGAGGTTGGAAGCAGGGGCCCTCAGCCCTTGATCTTCCTGACATCCTAGTGGGAAGCAGGTGTGCTCAGGAACAGACCATGGTAGCCTTTGGGCTTAGATGGGTCTTGAGAACTCAGGAGTGAAATTGTGAGATTGGGGCAGGACAGGTGGGCCTTGGGGGACTGACAGATGTGGCAAAGAGGCAATGGGCCAGGAGTGGAGCCCAGGGGTCTGTTCCATGCGAGTTACTCTGACTTTCCTTGGAAGATGAGGAAAGGCTTGGAACTTGGCCTGTATCAGGGTCTTCTCAGCTCTTCTCACTCCACGGAGGTTGGGGTTCTGTATCCTCTGCTGTCTTTAGTACAGCTAGAGCCCTTAGCAGGCAGGCGGCCAACAGGAGTTCAGCCCCTTGGATGGCGACCACAGTGATGACACAGCCGCCTATGGTCTGCATGTTCCCTTGCAGCCACTGCTGCAGCACAGGCCAGCAGCCTTGCAGGTACACCACTTGTCCAGCCGCATTCTGGTCCAGGTGCAAAACCCCAAAGCCGCACTGAGTGTTCACCAAAGCTCCCCCTTCCTGGGGGTTGATGCAGCAGGAGGCAGGAAGGCTGCAGGCTTGTACCCCAGGAGAGCTGCAGTTAAAGTACCTGCAGGGCACAAGGTTAGTCCTGGAGAGGAGGCCTTCAAACTTCAATCCCCCCCCCCCTCTCTCTCACACACACACACACACAGAGAGTTGCATGCATATGAAGGGTATATGTATACACATGCAAGCGCACATAGAGGACCCTCAGTTTCTTGTACAGTGCTTATACACTCTGTGGACAGGGGATGGGGTGGGGTGGGGTGTTGTGCCTTTCTTGGCCGGCAAGGAAATGTTTAGTGAGGTAGTTGAAGGAGAGGTGTTGGGAAGACCTGGCTTGCAGACTTTCTCTCCGACACTGCCTGTGAGTTTATTTGAGCAGGCAGTGTCAGAGAGAAAGCCGACTGACTTCCCAGAGAAACTTCTAGATTGGGCTGCAATTAGAAGAGGGGTCAGAAGTCAGCAGCAAAAGGCTCAGAGCTATGAGGAGCCCCCTGGTGGCTAACGAGCCTCAGCTGGGCTGCAGCTTTCTATGGGTCTAGACCTCACTCGTGGGGCTCTGACAACCACCCACAGAGTGTGCTTGCTCTCTGTGACCAGGTTTTCCCAGGAGCCCTGGGGGGACTTTCCGGGAGCGTGGTAAGCACCACATATTGAAACTATGAGTTTAGAGTCTCTTCTGTCTCCATCCCTTGATATTAATTGGCTTCAGAGGCTCCAGGGAGGGAGCCTAGTGTTTGTCCTGCTTGTCATAGGGAGGGCAGGCATGGCTCAGGGTGTCTGTGCAGTGGAGGATGTAGGCAAAACAGGGACCCTCAAACAAGAACATAAAATACTGTGTCAGCCTAAATTGGAAGTTTAATCATACTCTCAGGAACACATGCATGCAGACCTGTGGAGTCACCGACTGATGGCCTGAGCTAACCTAAAGTATTTTTCTTTACACTGAGATATCCTGAGATTAAAAAAAAAAGTACTTTTCTGGTGTCTTCTGCCTTGGCCTCTTCATTGGAACCCCGTAATGGAGGGGACATCATGGGGAAGCTGAGTCTGGGCTCTAGAGTTGGCCAGAAGTTGGGGCTCATTCAGGTTCAAGGCCCATGGCCTAGGCAAAGGGTAAGTGCACACGTTTGCATGTATGTTTGCATGTATGTGATGTATGTGTGTGCCCCAGTATGGGACTTCATTTTGTGTTTACATCAAAGGAGGTGATTGTGAAAGTGAATTTGCACGCACACAAGGAAACTTGTGTACAGGCACGTGGAAGTAGGAGTGCAAGGCACATATGTGGCTGTGTGTGTACGCCAGAACACGCACACAAGAACACACACATGCCTATGCATCCATGCTCAAGCGGGTGAGTGAAGCATCCAGACCACCCTTCTCTTGCCCGTGAGGGGTAAGGGGGACACTCACGGGTTCTGTTGCCAGTCCTGGTAGGAAACCACCCCACAGCACTGCAGCCCCAGCTGGACTTGGTCGAGGAGAAAGCACAGGTCTGGGTCATCGCGGTAGTGGATGATGGCTGCATGCAGGGTGTGCTTCAGGCCCTCCTGCAGTGGGCCCCAGAGGGCCACCACCAGCGTCCCTGCCAGGGCCTCCAGCGCTAGGCAGCCGAGGACAGCTCCACGGTAGAAGCGTAGTAGGCAGCTGTTCTCACAGAGAGCACCCAGACATCCAGACAGGCTCACCACACTGACCACCAGGCCTCCCAGCACCAGCACCAGCATGGGGTCCGCTGGCAGGGCTCCACCCCAGCTGTTCTCTGGAGACCTTTTGACAGCCAGCCCCCAGAGCCCTGCTGCCAGGGCCACCAGGGCCAGCAGGGAGAAGAAGAAGTTAGAGAGGAAAGTCAGATACTTGACACAGTTACTTCCCGTGGAGAGTGGGAGGGAGGAGGCCTGGCCTTCCTTCCAGGCCTGGTGCTTTGCCCCGGGACAGCATCTGCAGCCCCAGGCCCCTACCTGATCCTTCCAGAGTTCTGGGCCTAGGATGTTTGAAGTAGGTGGACTGTTCCTGGTGAGCGACCGCTCTTGGCTAGCAGTACCCTGCAGAAGGAGAGGAAACTTAGAGGATGCATTGCTCCTCGGCCATTTAGTCTGTGACTTCCAGCAATGGGTGAGGCCTCGTTAGAGGGGAGCTGAGAGGATGGGGTGGGCTTGGAAGAAGCTTGTGGAAGGAAGCAAAGAGTTGAAGAATTGGATAGCTAGGGGCCTGGGAACCTGCAACCTCATCCTGCTTAGGCAGAGAGCAGAAGGGCAGTGAAGAGTCCTGGCTCACTGCCTGTCCAGGTGGCTATGAGGCCAACCTTCTTTATAGCAGTGGAATGACAGTGCCCTGGAAGGTCCATGGTAAAAACTGGGTAGGACAGCACTTAAAAGGCTAGAGAGACGATGACTCAGATGTTGAGAGTACCGGCTGCTAGTCCAGAGGTCGTGAGTTTAATTCCTAGCAACCACATGGTGGCTCACAACCATCTGTAATGAGATCTGGTGCCCTCTTTCCGCTGTGCACCCGTTAGCAGAACATTGTATGCATAATAAATAAATATTTTTAAAAAATTTTCCCGTGCTAGGTGGTGGCAGCACACGCCTTCAATCCCAGCACTCGGGAGGCAGAGGCAGGTGGATCTCCGTGAGTTCAAGGCCAGCCTGGTCTACAAGAGCTAGTTCCAGGACAGGAACCAAAGCTACAGAGAAACCCTGTCTCAAAAAAAAAAAAAAAGTACCCTCTTCCTTTCTTCCACACCCTCTGTGGTCTTGCCCAGGCGTGGTATTCCCTGGACAGGATTTCACTCCTCCCACAGGGCAGAATAGTGGCAGTTGAGTCCACTTCCCCTGCATCTAGAATGGTCTCTCTGTTTGACGCAGTCTCTAGTGCCCCAGCGGCAACTTTGTGCAGTCCCAGGAGGGACTTTCCCACCCCAGCTGAAAGTGCAGGCTGCCTGGGACAGAGAAGCTGATCCTTGGAGCACCCTTGGTTCTCTGCATCACCTCGCACCGCTACCTGAACTGAGGTCTTTGGACAATGTGCCTGACCTAGTGTGGAGGATGCAGGGAGGGACCGAGTCCTGCTTGCCTAGCTTCCTGGACAGGGAGAGGGGCAACCAACAGACTAGGGCAACAATCTAGAGAAGGCAAGAAAACAGGCCCTCCGGCAGGCAGCCCAGCTGAACAGTAGATAGAGAGAGGCCCTTTACAAGGAGGTGGGGGAGAGTCCACTCATGACCTGATTTTTCTTTCTTTTTATTTTGCGGGTGGGGTTTGAGAGAGGCTTTCTCCTTGTATCCTTGGCTGTCCTGGAACTCACTCTGTAGACCAGAATGGCATTGAACTCACAGAGCTCTGCCCTGCCTCTGCCTCTCAAGTGCTGGGTTTAAAGGTGTGCACCACTGCCCAGCCACCACCTGGTTTGACTTGGAAGAGACTCCAACCAGGTGTCTAGGCAAGGGTCCCACCAGGAAGAAGCTGTTCTTCAGTCCTTCCACCCATGCGAGTTCAGCTGCAAGGATGGCTCTTTAACCCCACATCTGGAGTGGAATATGTGAAGGTTATTAGTCAGACGGAGTCTGTCAGAGCAAAAGGACAGCCTGTGGAGCTCACTTGCAGCGTGAAGACTGTCTGAGGCCGTCGAGTCTCCATTCAACTTCAAAGAAAATTTGAGGACATCAGTCTTTCCCTGCTCTTGAGCCCATCGTTAGAGTTTCTTGTTTCTTTCTTCTTTCTTTTCTTTTTTTGGTTTCTTGAGACAGGGTTTCTCTGTGGCTTTGGTTCCTGTCCTGGAACTTGCTCTGTAGACCAGGCTGGCCTCGAACTCAGAGATCCGCCCGCCTCTGCCTCCCGAGTGCTGGGATTAAAGGTGTGTGCCACCACCGCCCAGCCAGAGTTTCTTTCAGACCACGGGAGACCCTGTGAGGCTAGCACCTGAGTTTAACCGTCGGCAAGGGGAGACATCTGATAGTGAAGCCCCACCCCAACCTGAGAGAATCACCCACTGTCATCACTTAACGACAAATCCTAGCATACAACCAGACTGGGAATGGGGCCAGGAGTCGGGTGGAACATAACCTGGCCGGGGGCCTCCTGGAGGACCTTAGGGCCAAGAAACATCTCTAACCTGAACTAGGCCATTAGAGCTGGCTCACCTGAGACAGCAAGGGGCTGCTCTCCTCCTCTTCCATCCTCCACGAAGACAGGTGGCCCGGGGCCTCTCTGGACGGGTTGTAGTCCCGGTGTAATGGTATCCTTGACTGTTCTGTAAACTGTCCACCTCGGAGCTGGAGAGCTGCAGACTCCGCCCACCCAGCCATCACAGTGAGATCATGTGAGGAGTCACATTTTAGGGCTTAAGGCAGGGCCTCTGCTTCTGTAGAGCAGTTGGTTTTTCTTCTTAGACCCTAACTCTTGGCTTTGGCTCTAGGATGCCCAACTGTGACTTTGATAAGGTGGCTCTGGTGCTGGCCTCGTGGCCGTCACTGGTGAGTCCCATCTGTCCTCAGCCCGGTTGGCTCACAGGCTGCTCTATCAGCGACCGCAAGGGAACAGATCTCTGCCAATCGGCTCATAGTGCAGTCTCCCAGGAACCCACTGGACAACGCAAATGCCAGTTTATCCCCCTAGTTTATCCAGTGCAGAAACAAACCAGTATTCATGTTCCAGATGGCCCCCTCCGAGCTTCTCAAAAGCAGGGTTTTGTTATGGTCACCACACAGTCCCTGTGTAAGGACTTGAGATACACAGCAGGTTATGGAGACAGAAAGCATGTTCAATGGCTGTCAACACTGGACCCTACCAGACACCATCTGTGTGGCCCTGTGTCCCTCCACAGGTCTCCCTGCTTCCGATTGGGATCCAGATGAAAGGTGAGTGTGTCTGTTAGCGTCGCTGTAGATACCATCCATATGTTTAGGGCAAGAGAAAGATCCTGCTGGACCTGCCAGAAGCCCTGTGCTGTTTCCACTCCAGACCCCCTAGGGTTCAGCCTCTACTTTTAGCTTTATATTCCATTGTTCTGGCTTCTGATTTTATAATCCAGACCAATTTGCTGGTTTCCAATGGCCAACACCTGTGTGTCCTGGCCTTTGCCACCCCCCACCGCACCATCCCCGTTGCCTGGAGCCCCCAAGGTCTTCCATCTTCAACAACCCTTCTTTTTCTTTTCTTCTTCCCAGCCCATGCTGAGGATGGAATCCAGGACCTCACAGAGCTCTATCCTTACCCGTCTCTGGCAGTTCAGACTGCCTCTTCCATCCAGTCTCCCGCCACGGCTCAGGGCACAGCCGCCTGCCACTGTATAAATCCACTCAAACAAAATGTTCTCGGTTGGGCTAGGTTTGTAGCTCAGTGGGAGAGCATTAGCCTACTACTCTTGCTTGAAGCTCTGGATCCTGATTCTGTTCCCCACATTGAAGAAAAAGGAGGAAGAGGAAGAAGGGGAAGAATACCAGAGACAGAGTTCTGACACGTGCCACAACATGAGTGCACCTTGAAAACATGCAAAGCGATACCAGCCAGATATAGAAGTCACATTTCCTTGTTGTTGTTTTTCAAGAAAGGGTTTCTCTGTGTAGCCCTGACTGTCCTGGAACTTGCTCTATAGACCAAGCTGGGCTTGAACTCAGAGATCCGTCTGCCTCTGCCTCCGCCTCCTGAGTGCTGGGATTAAAGGGGTGCTCCACCCTTTAAACATCATGCCTTATTCAATTCTTCCTGCGTGTGACATTCAGGCAGGGCATTTAGTTTTTATTTATTTATTTTTATTTTTTATTTATTTATTATGTATACAATATTCTGTCTGTATGCCTAAAGGCCAGAAGAGGGCGCCAGACCTCTTTACAGATGGTTGTGAGCCACCGTGTGGTTGCTGGGAATTGAACTCAGGACCTTTGGAAGAGCAGGCAATGCTCTTAACCACTGAGCCATTTCTCCAGCCCCAGGCAGGGCATTTAGTATACACCTGAGGCACCCCTATATGGACAAGGACATGAAGCAGGGTGGAGGCTGTACCAAGTTCCTGATGGAATTGGCAGCCAATGAAAAAGCAGCTCAGGCATTGTTGTTAAAGGGTTTTGAAGATCTTCTCGATGAGGACTATGCCCACCAAAGAGGAAGTTAGAAAGGAACTCACAGCAAGAACCTGGAGGAAGGAATGGAGACAAAGGCTACAGAGAAATACTGTTCACTGGCCTATTTTCTGGCCCAATCTCAGACGGCTTTGATAAAGAGCCTGGGCCTACCTGGCCTAGGGACCACACTGGCCTTGAACTCAGAGCACCACCCTTCTCTGCTTCCAAAGGACTGGGGTTATAAGTGAGTGCCATCATGCCCAGTCCCATCTTAAAAAATAAATTGTGTGCGTGTGTGCATATTGCTATAATGTGTGTGTGAAGTTCAGAGGACAACTTCCAAGAATTTGTTTTTCTTTCTGCGTTGTGAGTTCAAGGGATTAAACTCAAGTTCTCAGGCTTGACCTAGTTGGGGTAGGTGTGGCTTTGTTGGGGTAGGTGTGGCCTTTGCTGGGGTAGGTGTGGCCTTGGGGTGGGTGTGGTCTTGTTGGGTGGGTGTGGCCTTGTTAGAGGAAGAGTGTCACAGGTGGGGATGCTTTGAGGTCTCAGTTGCTCAAACTAGGCTAGTGGCTCACAGTATCTTCCTTTGGCTCTGTATACGGAACTCCCAGCCACCTCTCCAGCACCATGCATGCCTGTATGCCACCATGCTTCCCGCCATGCTGACCATGGACTAACTCTGAACTGTAAGCCAGACCCAATTAAATGCTTTCCTTTATAAGCTTTGCCATCCATGGTCATGGTGTCTCTTCACAGCGATAGAAACCCTTTGTATCGGTCCAGTCCTTTCTTTGGTTGTCTGTTCATCATTAACAGTCACCTGATATTCCATATCCACAATTGATCTGCCTATGGGGTAGCTGCACCAAGCAAGCCTATGTCCTTTTCCCCATGCTCCCAGAGTAAGAGCCACGTCAAACACGAAGTTAGCATGCAGTGAAATTTGTTGATGGAATGAATACTACAAAATTTAAATGACAGAGGTTAAAGAACAGGTGTAGCCAGCACTAACATTGGCAATGATGACGGATTCAATGAATTTAACAGGAAGGGAACCAGGTATGGTGGCGCACACTTATAATCCCAGGATTTAGGAAGCACGGGTAGGCAGATTTCAAACTTGAAACCAGCTGGGCTACGTGAGACCGTGAGTAGCAATGGACTTTGGCTGTGGACTCCTTGGTAGACCGCTTTCCTACCGCCTGAGAAACTCCTGGTTGTAACCCAGTATCTATAAATCTGGGTGTGGTGGAGGTGTGTGGAGGAGGAATGGGAGGAAAAAAAACCTCAAGGTCAGGGCTGGAGAGGTGGCTCGATAATTGAGAACTTTTGGCGCTGTTCCAGAGAACCCGGGTTTGTCTCCCAGCACCCACATGGTGGGTCTCAACCATCTGAAACTCCAGTTCCAAGGGTTCCACTCCCTCTTCTGCCTTTCTCTGGCCCCAGGTACGAATGTGGTTAACATACATATATGCAGGCAAGGCACTCATACACATAAGACACATAGTCTTTTTTTTGTTTTGTTTTGTTTTTTGTTTTTCGAGACAGGGTTTCTCTGTGGTTTTTGGAGCCTGTCCTGGAACTAAAAAAAAAAAAAAACCCAAAAAAAAAATAAAACATTCTAAAATATAAAAAGAGGTTACATGAACATGCATTCAGAAACTGATCCATTAATTTGAAATAAATGGCAGGAGTGAGTGCATGCTTTTAGATCCCAGTATGGAGAGGGAGGCACGTCACTGTGAGCTCCAAGCCAGCATGATTTGCATAGTGAGTTCCGGTTGCTGCAGTGAGATTGTTTAAAAACAAAACAAAACAAATCAAAAACTAAGCAGGGCTTGGTGGCGTAGGCCTTTAATTCCAGCACTAGGCAGGCAAGGCAAGTTCCAGGACAGCCAGGGCTACACAGAGAAACCCTGTCTCGAAAAACCAAAACAGTCAAAGAAACAAACAAAAACACAAAAGTCAAAACCAAAAACAAACAAGAAAACAGGTGGCTTTTAGCCTCTTAAAAAGATTTCCATAGGAGCTGGAGAGATGGCTCAGTGGTTAAGAGCACTGCCTGCTCTTCCAAAGGTCCTGAGTTCAATTCCCAGCAACCACATGGTGGCTCACAACCATCTGTAATGAGATCTGATGCCCTCTTCTGGCCTGCAGGCATACACACAGAATATTGTATACATAATAAATAAATAAATAAATATATAAAAAAGATTTCCATAATGTCTCCTTCAAACCATATGCATGAGGTTACAAAAGAAGAAGCTCAGCTCATTGCTGGAAAATTGTGAAGACGGCACAGAACTCCCTCAACGGCTATTTTTCAAGGCGCTCTCTTCTTGGGGCTTTTCTGCATTGTTCTGCAAAGTTCAGGAACAAGTAAGTCTCTCTTTTACAGGATTCTTCCGAACCCTGAGTCTGCAGAGGAGTCTAGAAGGCCCGGCCCAGAGGAGCCGGGGATGGGCGGGGCCGAGGTGAGCGCGGCTCCCCACGCGCATGCGCGCGGCCGTTGGCGAGGCCGGAACCTTGCTTCGCCTCCGTGTTCGCCCGGCGGAGTGCGTTGAGTGAAGCACAGTACGTCGGTGGCTGGCGGAGCCGGGAGGTGAAGCTGGAGAGGCGGTGGCGGCGGCGGCGGGAGGCCGGGACTGGGGCTGAGGCCGAGGCGGGGACTGCGAGGCCTTTGGGGAGGCAGGCGGCGGCAACCCGGGGCCTGAATCCGGAGACAGGAGCGGCCGCCATGGCCGAGAGCATCGTGAGTGCGGCGGCCGGGAGGGAGCGGGGCGCCGGGATGAGGCAGCAGATTTGCCGGCCTCCTGGGCGGGCCCGTGCGGGACGGAGCTCGGCGCCAGCGGCTTCGCCTTACTAGCCCAGGGTTTGTGGCGGTTCCTGCTGCAGCTGAGCCCGGAGAGCTTGGAGGGTAAGAGGCCGAGCGGTCCGTGCGGAGCGGCCTCCCTTCTCTCTGTTGCCGCAGGTTGCTCCGAAGCACCCCAGCCTCCCAGGCCCAGAAGCCGGTTACGTCTTTACCTCCTGTCCTTAGGGCTTTCTCCTCCCCCATCCCAGCACTGCCTCGTCATGATTTCACTACGGAAGAGTAGTCGGGAGAAGGGCATCAGTAGAGAACCCCTTCCCCACAAAAGAAGTGGCCAAGGGGGCAGACAGCAACCTGGCGGGGCTGGCTTCTCTTTGGCAGAGACAACTTGACTACCTGTTTAAAAGATTGTAATAAAGAAGGCTGATTTCACTTTAGCCTGACTGTAGGGATTGTGACCCCCACCCTCCATCAAATGTGTCAGGAAAACGGGAGATAAATCAGCGAATAGCCGTTAGTTAACTTTTGGGAATGGTGTGAGAAACAGGCCGATCTGACGAAGAGTTGTGGTCAGCGTTGAGGGTTATTGGGAATTTCTGGGCGAACAGAACCGTGTTGGGTGCTTTAGGCCTGGGACAGCTCAGTGGTGCTTCTCTGCATTCCAAATAACATCACTTCTCTCTGGATCCCATGGGTTTCCAGGGGAGGCCAGTTCCTGAGGCGTTTGTTTTATTTTTGAGACAGTCTTACTACTTTATCCCACACCATCCTTGACCTTGGCATCTTCCTGCTCAGCTTCCTCAACCGGGATTGCAGATGAGGGCTATCGTTTCTGGTAGGTTTAGAGTTCAGGCTTTTCTTTGAGGGTGGCTTCTCTTTCTCCACTGCTCCATGGTAGGGCGTCTTCTGTTCTCTCTTTCCCATTCTGGAGATGTGCAGAGAAACCTCAGAAAGGCTGACTCTGTTTAAAAGCTAAAATTTGCTATCCTAGATGACTCGCCTAGAGATAGGTGAGGTTATTAGCAGTTAGAACTGCTTCTTCAATTTTCCATGCACTGTAATGATCTTTACTGAGGTAAAGCAGTTTGTTCGGGTATTCCAGATGCTCTCACGGGCACCGTGGATCTTAAGTTGACTTTCTCAGTTGTGAGGAGTTAATAAACTATTCTGAAGTTGATTTCAGAAGTTGTCCTTCTAAGATTTATGTATTTATGTGTATGGGTGTTTTGCCTGCATGTCTTTGTACTGTTTGAATGCCTGGTTCCCAAAGAGGCCAGAATAAGGCATTGGATCCCCCAGGAACTGGAGTTATAGGTGGTAGGAACTGAACCCAGGTCCTCTGGGAGAGCAGCCAGTGCTCTTCACTGCTGAGCCATCTGTGAACCCCATTTTGAAAAATTATATGTGTGTGTGTGCCCCATGTGTGGGTATGTGCATATTACTGTAGGTGTTGGTAGAAACCAAAGGTGTTGGCATACCCTGAGCTGAAGTTACAGGCAGTTTACAGTGCAGTGTGCATGCTGGGAACTGAATGAGGATTCTCTGCAAGAGCGGTCAGTGCTCTTACTTGCTGAGCCATCTCTCTAGCCTTGCTTGTTTTTAATTCAAAGGGAGATCTTTAAAGAATTGCTGTGGAGCAATGCTTCTGAAAGATTTTCTGTTCTATTTTTTTATTTTTTCTTGCTTTGTGACCTCATCTTAGCTATGTCTAGGCTGTCTTCTGGCTCCGGTGCACAAACCTTCCTTAGCTTCCCAGATAATTGGAGCTGCTGGTGCTTGTTCCTCACACCTGCCTCACTCAGAACCCGTGTTCTCCGTGTGTCCCCATCTGTCCAATCCATGTGTTTTCCTCTGTAGCCTGTGTCAGGTTAATCTAGAACATTTTCAGTACAAGCCTGTCTCTTGTTAAACCCAGACTCCCATGCCATATTGTTGATTAGGTAAAGTGATTTGCACTGTAGAATTTTTCTTAGGTAAGGTAGGTGTTGTGGCATAGGCCTGTAATTTCAGACTTTGGAAGTGAGGCATGGAGGGTAGAGGGTTTGAAGTCAGTTTGGTCTACATGGTGTGTGCAACCAAATCAGAATCAACCAAAGGATTCTTTGTTGCGATTTCTTTCTCACAGTGCCTGGGTGACAGGCTCCCATCCTGAGTGACTGGATGAAGGAGCATTTGTAGAGCCTTCTGCTAAGAAGCAGAGGGCTTCACTTTTCAACATACCTCAGTGTTGAAGACAGATTGAAGAATCAAATATGTGGAAATAGTTTCCTTACATTTATAAAGGTGTTTTTCCTAGGTAGCAAATCCTAAGAGGAGAGTGCTGAAAACCAGAACTCACTTATGTTTGAGCTCAATACAGATGACTGAGCAGGGTGAGGAAACGAGACAGATGTGGCTAAGAAGCAGACGTGTGCAGTTTTGTGCCCTTTGACGATTGGCACGTTCACAGCGATTACCCAGACCAGAATCTAAACGTTGAGCAAGCAGGAGAACAACAAGTGAAAGCCACCAAACATTGAGAGACATGATTGTGCTACTTTAGAAAATCCACGTTAATTTTTTTTTTAAATTTATTTATTATGTATATAGTGTTCTTGGCACCAGATCTAATTATAGATGGGTGTGAGCCATCATGTGGTTGCTGGGAATTGAACTCAGGACCTTCAGAACAGCAGTCAGTTCTTTTAACCTCTGAGCCATCTCTCCAGCCCAACCCACGTTAATTTTAATTGGTTTGATGGAAGTAGAGCTCAGTTGCCTGTGAGCTGCCGTGAGTCCGCAGTGTGTCAGGAGAAAGTTTTAGCAATGCCTTGTCACAATTTTCATCTGCAAAGCGTTTTCTTTCTTTCTTTCTTTCTTTCTTTCTTTCTTTCTTCCTTCCTTCCTTCCTTCCTTCCTTCCTTCCTTCCTTCCTTCCTTCCTTTCTTTCTTTCTCTCTCTTTTCTTTTTTTTTTTGATTTTCGAGACAGGGTTTCTCCATAGCTTTTTGGTTCCTGTCCTGGAACTAGCTCTTGTAGACCAGGCTGGCCTCGAACTCACAGAGATCCGCCTGCCTCTGCCTCCCTAGTGCTGGGATTAAAGGCGTGCGCCACCACCGCCCGGTTCTGCAAAGCGTTTTCTATGTTGTGCACCATTGCTGACTGCTGGAGCAGGAAGTGCGCAGAGACCACTTCTAGGGTGTTCCTTCTCAGCCCTCGGGGACTGGACAGCAGCTGCCTGCCTGGTTTATAGGGCATGCCAGTTCATGCCAGTTCATGCCAGTTCATGCCAGCATAATGAATGACATCTTCTCGGAAAGCTTGGATCAGTGTGGAGTTTACCATGGTATTAAGGGCCTTCATTTTACTTTTTAATTAATTTATCGTTTATGTGTTTATACGTGTGGGTGTGTGCGCACGCATGCATGCATGAATTTATGTGCCCACAAGCACGCGGGATCCTGTGGAGCAGAAGTGAGCATTTCATCCCCTGGACCTGGAGCTACAGACAGTTGAGAGCCGCCATGTAGGTGCTGGGAATTGAACCCGATCTTCTGTTAGAACAGCTATCGCTCTTAAGGGCTGATCCATCTCTTCAGCCTTTCTGTTTTTTAAAAATGGTTTCATGTGATGCCCTCTTCTGACCTTGAAGGGCAGTACATGCATGTGGTGTACAGACATACGTTCATGCAGGTAAAACACTTTTAGTTTTTTTTTATATTTATTTATTTATTATGTATACAATATTATGTCTGTGTGTATGTCTGCAGGCCAGAAGAGGGCACCAGACCCCATTACAGATGGTTGTGAGCCACCATGTGGTTGCTGGGAATTGAACTCAGGACCTTTGGAAGAGCAGGCAATGCTCTTAACCACTGAGTCATCTCTCCAGCCCCACTTTTAGTTTTTTGAGACAGGGTTTCTCTAGCTTTGGAGCCTGTCCTGGCACTAGCTCTTGTAGACCAGGCGGAACTCACAGAGATCTGCCAGCCTCTGCCTCCCGAGTGCTGGGATTAAAGGCGTGCGCCACCACCACCCGGCCAGGTAAAACACTTATACATGTAAAATAAAATTAAAAAAAAAAATCTGTCTTACGATGATGTCATGTAGCCCAGGCTGGCCTTTTCTGTTCCTCTTGCCTCTACCTCTGGAGTGCTTGGAATTACAGATATTCCCAGCATGTTTAGCTTTGACACTGTATGTGTGCTCTACACGGACTATAAGGTGTGTGAGTCAGAGTGTACTCTAGCCCGTTTCTCATGTGTTGATGTACCCCGCCTCTCCTGTTTCCCCTTCAATCAAAATGGAGTTGAGGATTGAGACTGGGGAGATGGTTTAGTGGGTGAAGGGCTTGCTGTGCGGGCCTGAGGGCCTGAGTTTGGGACTCAGTGGTGCACATCTAATTTAGCACTGCAGAAAGGGGAGATGGCTGGGACCCAGCTGCTCGCTGGCCAGCCAGTGTAGCTGAAATGTTCAGTGAGCCCTGCCCCCAAAAGCTAGTGGAGAGCGGTAGAGAAAAACACCCTCTGTAGCTTGTTGGTACCATGTGTGAATGTGCCGTACCTGTGTGTGCACAGCAAAGGAAGGTGGGGAAAAGTGACTTTTACCTTTAGTTTCAATAATCCAGATGCCGAAGACTTCAAGTATGAGTCTTAGAAAACGGGTGCCTCGCTGGCACACTGACCTTCTTCCTTCACTTCAACAGATAATCCGCGTCCAGTCCCCGGATGGAGTGAAGCGCATCACAGCCACAAAGAGAGAAACAGCAGCAACGTTTTTGAAGAAGGTACCTGTGGCATCTTTGGGGCTTATTCCCTCCAGTGCTCCTGTCCGTGCCTGTCCTCATTTCCTTTTCACTGCTGCCACCAGGTTGTCACTTGTGTGGCTGTCTCTGTGTGGTTGAACTGGGTACCTGCTGGGTCATTTGGTGGTTGTGTGGTGGGTGGGGGGAAGGTGGGGAGGGAGAGAGGGAGATGGGGCAGGCAGACAGAAAGACCTAAGCCTCACTCTGTAGACTGGCCTTGGACTTGAAGCCATTCTCCTGCCTCAGCTTCTTGAGTGCTGCTGGGAATACAAATATGAGTCACCGTGCTGTACTCTGTCCGGATCATATGTCTGCACGGTTGCTGTCTACCAGACCGTGGGGAGATGGCAAAGGACTTCGCAAGAGTAATTTTTGAGAATGAAAATTCAGAACTGAGCATGGTGCTCTTAATCACTGAGCCATCTCGCCAGCCCCAAGGCCATCTTGTTTACAAGATATGTCTGTGTTCAAGATGGCATTATATGACCATTTGTAACATGTTTTTTTATGTTTTTTTGACATGTTTTAATATAAATTTATTTTTGGCTTTTCGAAACAGGGTTTCTCTGTGTAACTACCCTAGCTGTCCTGGAACTTGCCCTGTAGACCAAGCTGGTCTCAAACTCATAGAGATCTGCCCGCCTCTGCCTCCCAAGAGGACTGAAGGTGTGCGCCACCACTGCCTGTCTTAGCTTCAGCTCTTACATTATTTATACAAGGCCTGTGTTTCCCGTGGACCTCTTACCTAAGTTGGCCCTGGTATGAGCAGTACAGGTTTTCTTAGAGTGAAGCGACAAGAGACCTGTCTGATGAGCTCGTTCTGACTTTACCAAGTGTCCCTCGTGGTCCTGGTGGCCTGTGGCGTATCCTGGCGGCCTGTGGGCGTATCCTGGCGGCCTGTGGGCGTATCCTGGCGGCCTGTGGGCGTATCCTGGCGGCCTGTGGGCGTGTCCTGGTGGCCTGTGGCATGTCTGCGGGGATGCTTCACTCCATTTCTTTGTTTGGGGCTTGTAGGTCGCAAAGGAGTTTGGATTCCAAAACAACGGCTTCTCGGTTTACATCAATAGGAACAAGACTGGAGAGATCACAGCATCGTCCAGCAAATCCCTTCATCTGCTGAAAATCAAGTAAGTGTCCTGCGGTGGGAGATAGGCGATGGGAGGAACTAGATCAAGGCCCCAGCTGAGGCTACCTGGATTTCCTCTTAACCTCTGGCCATTGCTCTAATTATGGCCTGTGAGTTACCACTGTGTTGCTTGGCCAGTGTGCAACAGTTGTACTAGACCAGCAGTTACTGTTGGCGGGTTTGACCCTGGGATTCTGGAATGGTGTTAGGACAAGGTTATCTGAAGTAGGGTCAGCGACTTGTCTGGGGTAGATGACTTAGAGCCCATCTGTTTGGGAAGAGGTCACGCCACGTCAGCCCCTCTTACTGAGAAGACAGGCAAGATAGGGTGGCCCGTTTCTACTTAGGTTGTCGGTGAGGCTTTGGGAAAGGCCTCCTACTCATCTCGTGTTTATGGTGCTGTCTGACCTGAGTGTGCAGTGTGCAGAGGCGCAGATGTTTGGCTCCGCTTCTTCTAAACTGTGCGCCTGCGTCAGTGAGCATGTCCTGGAACTAGCTTTTGTAGACCAGGCTGGTCTTGAACTCACGGAGGTCCGTTCGTTTGTCTGTCTGTCTCTCTGTCCATCCGACCGACCGTTTCCCCCTCCCCCCAGTGCTGGGATTAAAGGTGTGTGCCACTACCGCTTGGTGCTTGGTGAGATAAACTTAAAAATTTGAAATATTTAAAAAGTATGTGAAAGTAAAGGACAGCCAGAGCTGCATAGTGTGACCTGCTCTAGTGTGACCTGCTCTCAGACTTTAAAACTATATAGTGTGACCTGCTCTCAGACTTTAAAAGGGCCTGAGGAGATGGTCAGAAGTTAAGGGCACCGACTGCTCTTTCAAAGGACCTGGGTTCGATTCCCAGCAACCACATGGTGGCTCACACCCTCACACAGACTTATATACAGGCAAAATTCCAATGCATATAAAAGTAAAATAAATAAGTTATTTTAAAAAAAACTTAAGGAAAGAGAATGTGGCTTGAGTCTCTGACACGGTCTAGGAGGCCGAGGAGAGTTGAGCTGTAAGCTGTCCCTCCCTCCCACCCCGTGGGATACTTTCACAACTGCTCTCTGGGTTCCTTGCCCTGAAACCTGATTGGGTAACACACGGTCTCTGGGTGTTGCCCTTGCCTAGGAGTACAGCGTGTCTGTTTTCCCCTTTCATACTGTCTTGTTCTGAGCTGGAGTACCTGTTTCAGACTCCAGACGCATACCCTCGTACCACTCTTGCTTCCAATACCTGTTTTCTCAACACCGCTGTCACCTTGCCGGAAGTGCTGTCAGAAACACCAGGCAAGTGCTGTCCCTCCGAACTGTGCCCCTAGGTCTCTGCTCCCCCTTTTTTAAAAAAAAAAAAAATTATTTATTATTCTGTCTGTGTGTATGCCTGAAGGCCAGAAGAGGGCACCAGACCCCATTACAGATGATTATGAGCCACCATGTGGTTGCTGGGAATTGAACTCAGGACCTCTGAGCCATCTCTCCAGCCCCTCCGCTCCCCATTTTAAAACTTTATTTTGGGACAGTCTTTCTGTGTTGCCCAGGTCAGCTCTGGACTTACCTTGTCTCTCAGTCTCCTGAGTAGCTGATTACAGATCTAGCGGAAGCATTGTTTGATTCCCTGTCACACTGCACTTCAGGGTTCCACACTGCTCCTAGCTCTTTCTTGGAAGGTTTCTGTTGAATTCTCTGAAGTCTGTGTTCGTGTCTTGTAATTCCAACATTTGAGTCCTAGGCCTTCCTTTCTCCCTCATTCTCTTTCTCCCTCCCTCTCTCTCAGCACTTGTTTCTGTCTACTCTTGTTTGAGGGAATTTAGTTCCCTTGAATTTTGGTTTTTTATTGGGGAGGTGTGAGGAAGCATAGCCTCTGACAGGTTCTCTTTGTTCCAAGTTGATTTTAGTGGCATTTGCTGTGTGAACACAAGGGGGTGCTGTGGAGCTGAGACCTTGTGTCTTTCTGGTTTTGGTCTCCAGGCCCCACTCCATCTGCAGGCCTCTGCTTGAGCCCTGGAGGGGACTTCCCTGCCGCGCACCTGGAGGAAGGAAGCGGACTAGCGACTAGCTTCTTCTTGGTTTCCATTTGAGCTCCAGGATTCTTTTAGTTTTTCAGACTTCCCTTAGTCATCTGGGGGTTTTTGTTTTGGATTTGTAATCCAAGCTGGCCTTGTTCTTGAGGTGCAGCTAAAATGACCTTGAGATCATAATGCTCTTGCGCTCACCTTTTCCAGTGCTGGGGTCACAGGTGTGCACTGGCAAGCCTGGCTGACCATTTGGTTTTATGTGGGAGTTTCAGGCTAACAGTCTTGATCAAGTTCTTGATCCTGGCCTTGGCCAAGGGACAGTGGCTGTGTCCTCTTCTGTTTTTACTGACTTGACTGCTGATCCTGGCCTTGGCCAAGGGACGGTAGCTGTGTCCTCTTCTGCTTTTACTGACTTGACTGCTGATCCTGGCCTTGGCCAAGGGACGGTGGCTGTGTCCTCTTCTGCTTTTACTGACTTGACTGCTAGCTTTTGGAGCCCTGGGTCCTTCGTACTTTAGAGCTCAGCAGTGTTTTTACAGCGTATTTGTTAAAATTGATCCAGGGTCTGAGCCAAGTAGTTTATAGCTAGAGAGTATTTAGGAATATCTAATTCACTGCTAGAAGCAGAACTTCTGGTTACAGTTTGGCAGTTTTATTGCCTATGAATTATGGAGGAATAAGAAGGCGAGAGTAGCTCTTGAGGTCTGCAGCCGTGCTGCTAGGGCCGCGAGTCCTGCAGTGTTTGCACTTGCAGACTCTGCTCTTCTTTTGCTTTGCTGGTCAGCACTGGGCCAGCCAGCTGTTCTTGCAGCTTTTTTCTTGTGCATTCTGTTGATGGCAGCTGAAAGTTTGCCACATGTTCTGTCATCTTGTCTTCAAAGGCCGGAGCCAGTTTAGTGCCACAAGCCACCTCTGGTCAGGCATGCCGCTCCAGAGGGGAAACACTCTTCCGCACAAGTCCACAAGTCGTGTCACCTTAGGGCCCAGCAAGGAGACTTGTGGCAGCTCCTTAGTGCCTGGGAATCTGCCCTACAGAGTAAGTGTCGGCATCTGTTGGTGGTATGTTCTTCACAGTGGCAGAACCAGCAGGGATGCCCTTTAGCATACTGAGCACCTCCCTGGGGAGTGGTGAGCCAGGCTGGTAGCACACATCTGTAATTTTAGCACTCAGTAGTAGAGGCAGGAGGATTCTGAGTTTGAGGCCATCCTGGGCTACATAGTGAGATGTGTTTTTTTTCTTTATCTTAGTTAGGACTTCTATTGTGTGATAAAACATCACAACCAGAGCAGTGTGGGGGGGATTATTTGGTTTACATATCCTGGGTCACAGTCCACTGAGGGGCGGGCAAGGCAGGAACGGAAGCAGAAACTATGAAGAAATGCTCATTCCTTTTAAAAAAAATTATTATGCATACAGTGTTCTGTCTGCATGTATGCCTATACGCCAAAAGAGGGCAGCAGACCTCATTACAGATAGATGGTTGTGAGCCACCGTGTGATTTCTGGGAATTGAACTCAGGACCCCGGAAGAGCAGTCAGTCAGTGCTCTTAACCTCTGCGCCCCCACGTACTCTGCTCTTAATGACCTGCGCAGCCTACTTTTGTAAGCACCCAGGACTACCTGGCTAGGGGTGGCTCTACCAATAATGGGCCGGACCCTTCCACATGCAATGCTAATTAAGAAAATGTCCTATAGGTTTGCCCATAGACCAGGCCTGTTTTTGCTGTTGTTGTTTTGGTTTTTGCTTTTTAGAAAAGGGTTTCTTTATGTAGCCCTGTCTGTCCTGAAACTCACTCTGTAGACCAGGCTGGGCTGGAACTCAGATCTGTTGGCCTCTGCCTCCCAAGTGTTAAGATTAAAGGCATGAGTTTCTGCTGCCTGGCCTTAGAGGCCACTCTCACGGAGGCGTTTTCTCAATTATGGTTCCCTAGTTCTCTAGTTTGTGTCTAACTGATCTAAAAAGATAAATAAGAAATAAAAAAAAAAAAAAAAAAAAACCACCAACCAGGACAGTCAGGATTATGCCTGTGGAGTTGACTCTGTAGACCAGGCTGGGCTGGAACTCAGATCTGTTGGCCTCTGCCTCCCAAGTGTTAAGATTAAAGGCATGAGTTTCTGCTGCCTGGCCTTAGAGGCCACTCTCACGGAGGCGTTTTCTCAATTATGGTTCCCTAGTTCTCTAGTTTGTGTCTAACTGATCTAAAAAGATAAATAAGAAATAAAAAAAAAAAAAAAAAAAA
>NW_026067918.1:13078598-13083679 GCF_014885135.2 Alexandromys fortis | reverse complement strand
AACAGAAGGGCTGCCATCAGGGCCCAGGTGAGCACAAGCTGTGTTACATGTACAGTCAGACACTAGATAGGTCTCACGGCTTTCAAAATAAATTGGTAAGAGCAGTTAAATTTCAGAGAATCTGCACTGATGTGTATAAGGCCAAGAAACAAATGATTCTGTTCTCTTAAAATCAGGAGCTTCCCTATGTAGGGCTTTAGGCTGTAGGATCTGTCTTTGGAAGCTATCAGATTCATGTATCCACACCAAACTGTGTGGTTTGGTTTTGGAGGAAAGAATGGCATTTGATGTTTGTCCTCTGAACAGGCATGGCGATTTGTTGTTCCTGTTTCCCTCGAGCCTTGCTGGACCTTCAACTGAAATGGAGACATCGACCTCAGTAGGGTTAAAGACCTTTGGTGCTCCTAATGTGGTTGAAGATGAGATCGATCAATATCTCAGCAAACAGGACGGGAAGATTTATAGGAGCCGGGACCCACAGCTGTAAGTGCTCCGTAAGGCTCCTGCCTGTGGTGGGCGCCTAATGGATCATTAGAGGAAATATTTCAGAGCTTTTGTAATCTTAGCCCTTGGGGGCAGGCTAGCTCACAAGACCCAGTCATAACAAGTTCCATGTTAGTAAGTATCTGGTAAGGTGAAAGATCTGAGTTTGGCCGTCTGTTTTCACATTATTTTACTGCATGTTACCTTGGCAACTTTGAAACAGATTCCACACAGAGTGATTAGTAGGAGTATAAGCCTGGGGGAGTGGCGCACACCTTAGCCAGCATTTAGTCAGAGACAGGCAGATCTCTGAGTCTGAGTGAGTTCCAGGACAGCCAGGAAGTGGCGCACACCTTAGCCAGCATTTAGTCAGAGACAGGCAGATCTCTGAGTCTGAGTGAGTTCCAGGACAGCCAGGAAGGTTACACAGAGAAATCTGCCCCCCCCCCAAAAAAAACCAGACAAACAAAAAATATTAGGAATATGTGAACACTAAGAGTGAGAGGTGTCTAGGCACAGCTAGGGTCTATTTTGGGGTCCCTTTAGATACATGGCCCCTCCCACACAGAGGTAGCAGAAGGGACGGATGGTTCAGTAAGGGCTAAGTCTCTGACTTCTCAGGAGCAGGAGCATGGCCATCGGTAGGACAGCCTGGGCACTAGGTGCCAGTGTGTGCCTTCCAGTTATGTGGAATGTAGTGCGTTGTACATTCCTTCATTTTAGACTTTCCCTAATTCTTTTTACAAAAACCTGTTAGGGACTGGAGAGATGGCTCAGCAGTTGAGACAGGACCCAGTTTGATTCTCAGCATCTACATGGCAGCTTACAGCTGTCTGGGCTCTGAGAGCACCGGGCGTGCTGCACATGCACACACAGTAAATAAAACAGGGACACCAGCCGGAAACACGTGGATCGACTCCCAGCCATGTGAACGTACGGGAGTGGAGCTGTGGGTCTTTATAAGGGTGCCACTCTGAAATGCCCGGGAAATCCAAGTGCTACACCAGCAACTTGTGTGTAAGGTGTACTAGGCACAGATGCTGCCTTTCCTTTGTGTTTCTCCCCAGGAACTCACCATGGTCTGGGCTTTCATGTCTCCAATAGCTATTTTTAGAACACCTGCTCCCATGTGTTAATTTTGCCCTTCAGAAATGAGCTGGCCTAGCTGGGCGGTGGTGGAGCACGCCTTTAATCCCAGCACTCGGGGGCAGAGGCAGGCGGATCTCTGTGAGTTCAAGACCAGCCTGGTCTACAAGAGCTAGTTCCGGGACAGGCACCAAAGCTACAAAGAAACCCTGTCTCGAAAAAACAAAAAAAAAAAAGGAAGGAAGAAAGAAATGAGCCGGCCTCTTACTATAGAGGAGCACAGCGTCCACCTCTTTTCTTTTCCCTTTCTTTTTTTCCCCCATGATGGGTTTCTTTGTGAACCCTGGCTGTCTTAGAACTTGCTGTGTAGACCAGGCTGGCCTCGAGCTCCCAGGATCTACCCGCCCGAGTGTTGGGATTAAAGATGTGCCACATCACGCCAGGGTTAGGCAAGACACTCACCGCTCCATTAAGCCTCTCTTGGTTGTGCCACCAATGCCTAGCTAGTCTAGCTCTTTGTTCCTTAGGACTACAGTTTGACGTTCCTCTCCATCCCACGGCTGCCCTCATAACTGAGCATCTCGCTTCCCAGGGGCCTGGGATGTCCCACACCCCAGATCCTTGGCGTCCTTGTGTTTCCTGGGTGTGCATGATGTGCACATTTCAGACCTAGGGCTGTTGTGCAGCACTATCAGGGCTTCTACCCTTTTCATTCAGTATTGGCTTTTTTTTTGTGTATCCCTGGCTGTCCTGTAACTGACTCTGTAGATCAGGCTGGCCTGAATTTAGAGATCCACCTACCCCTACTTCTCAAGTGCTGGGATTAAAGGTATGCACCACCACTGCCCAGCTTTTCCTTAACATTTTTTTTGTTTGTTTTTTTTTTTTTTTTTTTTTTTCCCGAGACAGGGTTTCTCTGTGGTTTTGGAGCCTGTCCTGGAACTAGCTCTTGTAGACCAGGCTGGTCTTGAACTCACAGAGATCCGCCTGCCTCTGCCTCCCGAGTGCTGGGATTAAAGGCGTGCACCACCACCGCCTGGCTCCTTAACATTTTTATTTAATGTGACTTAAGACATTTTATTTTCCGTGTTGGAGATGGAATATCACCTTATTTGTTTGGGAAGCACTCTATTTTTAGTTAGTGTCATGTTAAGCAGCAGTGGTTATGGTCAGGTTTCTCACTTTCCTTTTCCTTCATTTCCCTTCCCCTTTCCATTTCTTCTCCTCCCCACACCATTCTTCTTTTCTTCTCTACCCTTTTCCCATCCTCTTTTGAGACAGGTCCTCTCTGTGTAGCTCTGTCAGCCAGACTGGCCTTGAACTTGCTTTGAGTCTTCTTGATGCCTCCTGTAGTTTTCTTCTGATACATATCAGAATAAATAATAGATATTGCAATGGAAACATCTGTATTTGTAGGGAAGCACTAACCAAAGTGTGATATAAGTTTTAAATATCAAAAATATTGGGAAGTAGCAACAGAAAATAACCTTTGTGTCCCTGTGCTTTTTTTACCCTGTGCACTCTGCAGATGTCGCCATGGCCCCTTGGGGAAGTGTGTGCATTGTGTCCCACTGGAGGTAAGTCAGTGTGGTTGGCTGCTGAAAGAGCTGGCTCAGCACTTTCTAGTTCCTAAACTTGGGTGTCGTGGCTCTTAAAAGAATTTTTCTATTTATCGTCTTTAGGCCTTGTATTCCCAGCAATACAGTGGCACAGAGAATCTGAGACTTATTTATGGGAGTGACCTTCTAGGGGATTGAGTGGCCGAGGCGTTGTGTGCTGATGAAGAGCGTGTGCGGTTGTCCTGGACAATTAATCTCTGACACATGGCTGGGCTCTCGCTTCCTGCTTGTTATGGCTCTGATTGACTGTCTGAGTCCTCCCCCCCCCCCCCTCTCTGTGTGAGGATTGACTCAGTGCTGTGCTACTAAGTTGTATCCTCAGGCCTTTTGTGACTTACAAAATTTTCTTAGAGCTGTAGTTTTTAATAGGAGTGCATTTTATCTTGAAAATGTAAATAACTCGTACAGAGAAGAGCTTGATTCTGACCATGAACCAGTGAATACCCAGCTTTGCCTCCCTCTCTGTCTGATCCCCTGCACAGTAAGATTGAAGTCTCATGTACCTTGGCAGACCCATGACCACTCATTTCCTGTATATTGTTGATAGCCATTTGATGAGGACTATCTGAACCACTTGGAGCCTCCTGTGAAGCACATGTCCTTCCATGCCTACATCCGGAAGCTGACTGGAGGGGCTGACAAGTAAGTACTCTATCCTGGCCCTGGCATCCAGACTCTCATGCATGTCTGATGGTTCTGTGTATAGTCTCTGGGAGTGGGGATGCAGAAGAGAAGGAAGGCAGTGCACAGAGCAGTTATCTTGATTATTGTCTGTCCACAATGTGCAGGAAAGCAGACAGACTCACAGCTGATGGTAGGTGTGGAGTTGCCTGGTGAACCTCCCTGTCTCACCACCTCTGTGCCACCCCGTGAGGATCTCAGTTCACCAACCTTAGCCCTGCCTGCTCTTTCCCCAGGGCTCTCCTGTTAGTTAAGTTCACTTTTACAGCTGGGATGGGCTGAAGCCACAACTCTATACGGGTTGCATTCTGGTACCACAGGGCTCCAGTTAGCATACTTGGTCCAGTGGGTGGTGTAAGCAGCCTCCTCTTTGCCCAAATTCTGGTGGCCAGAAAGGTGAACTAAGACTGGTGTTTGTTTGATTTTCTTTAGGCTTTGCTATGAGTCTTAAACTTGAGATCCCCTTGCCTCGGCCTCCTGAGTGCTGGGATTGCAGATGTATACTGTCTCTCCAGGCCGCATTTGGTTTCTTTTTAACCTGTGTGGAATATTTGTCTGTGTAGCTCCTTTTGTGTGCACCTGACCAGAGAGTAACAGACCTGCTGGTAGCTTTGTATTTCCTGTCACTGATAAGAAGAGATGGCACTGGGTCCAAGTCAAGGTGCTGACATCCAAAATTACTTTTTAATTTTATTTATTTTTGTTTTTTTGAGCTAGAGTTTCTCTGTAGCCCTGGCTGTCTTAGAACTTAACTCTGTAGACCTGGATGTCTCCAAACTCAGAAATCCTCCTGCCTCTTGAGTGCTGGGATGACTGTTTAAAATGTTAAACTGGGAATGGAGTGGAGCTGGAGAGATGGCTCAGCAGTTAGAGCACTGGCTGCTCTTCCAGGGGACCTGGGTTCAATTTCCAGCTCCCACAGGGCAGCTCACAGCTCTCTGAAACTCTAGTTCCAGGGGACCCAACACCAATGGACATAAAATAAAAATAAATAAATTAAAAAACAAAGCAAAAAACCCAACCTTCAAAAAACAAAAAAGGTTAGACTAGGAGCAAATCATCACCAAAGATGCACGCTTGACTGTCAGTGTGGAGCTGTGGGTTCTCTTGGGTCTTTGCACGCTTGACTATCAGTGTGGAGCTGTGGGTTCTCTGGTCTTTGCACACTTGACTGTCAGTGTGGAGCTGTGGGTTCTCTGGTCTTTGCACACT
>NW_026067918.1:13021461-13070676 GCF_014885135.2 Alexandromys fortis | reverse complement strand
TTTTTTTTTTTTTTTCCCGAGACAGGGTTTCTCTGTGGTTTTGGAGCCTGTCCTGGAACTAGCTCTTGTAGACCAGGCTGGTCTTGAACTCACAGAGATCCGCCTGCCTCTGCCTCCCGAGTGCTGGGATTAAAGGCGTGCACCACCACCGCCTGGCTCCTTAACATTTTTATTTAATGTGACTTAAGACATTTTATTTTCCGTGTTGGAGATGGAATATCACCTTATTTGTTTGGGAAGCACTCTATTTTTAGTTAGTGTCATGTTAAGCAGCAGTGGTTATGGTCAGGTTTCTCACTTTCCTTTTCCTTCATTTCCCTTCCCCTTTCCATTTCTTCTCCTCCCCACACCATTCTTCTTTTCTTCTCTACCCTTTTCCCATCCTCTTTTGAGACAGGTCCTCTCTGTGTAGCTCTGTCAGCCAGACTGGCCTTGAACTTGCTTTGAGTCTTCTTGATGCCTCCTGTAGTTTTCTTCTGATACATATCAGAATAAATAATAGATATTGCAATGGAAACATCTGTATTTGTAGGGAAGCACTAACCAAAGTGTGATATAAGTTTTAAATATCAAAAATATTGGGAAGTAGCAACAGAAAATAACCTTTGTGTCCCTGTGCTTTTTTTACCCTGTGCACTCTGCAGATGTCGCCATGGCCCCTTGGGGAAGTGTGTGCATTGTGTCCCACTGGAGGTAAGTCAGTGTGGTTGGCTGCTGAAAGAGCTGGCTCAGCACTTTCTAGTTCCTAAACTTGGGTGTCGTGGCTCTTAAAAGAATTTTTCTATTTATCGTCTTTAGGCCTTGTATTCCCAGCAATACAGTGGCACAGAGAATCTGAGACTTATTTATGGGAGTGACCTTCTAGGGGATTGAGTGGCCGAGGCGTTGTGTGCTGATGAAGAGCGTGTGCGGTTGTCCTGGACAATTAATCTCTGACACATGGCTGGGCTCTCGCTTCCTGCTTGTTATGGCTCTGATTGACTGTCTGAGTCCTCCCCCCCCCCCCCTCTCTGTGTGAGGATTGACTCAGTGCTGTGCTACTAAGTTGTATCCTCAGGCCTTTTGTGACTTACAAAATTTTCTTAGAGCTGTAGTTTTTAATAGGAGTGCATTTTATCTTGAAAATGTAAATAACTCGTACAGAGAAGAGCTTGATTCTGACCATGAACCAGTGAATACCCAGCTTTGCCTCCCTCTCTGTCTGATCCCCTGCACAGTAAGATTGAAGTCTCATGTACCTTGGCAGACCCATGACCACTCATTTCCTGTATATTGTTGATAGCCATTTGATGAGGACTATCTGAACCACTTGGAGCCTCCTGTGAAGCACATGTCCTTCCATGCCTACATCCGGAAGCTGACTGGAGGGGCTGACAAGTAAGTACTCTATCCTGGCCCTGGCATCCAGACTCTCATGCATGTCTGATGGTTCTGTGTATAGTCTCTGGGAGTGGGGATGCAGAAGAGAAGGAAGGCAGTGCACAGAGCAGTTATCTTGATTATTGTCTGTCCACAATGTGCAGGAAAGCAGACAGACTCACAGCTGATGGTAGGTGTGGAGTTGCCTGGTGAACCTCCCTGTCTCACCACCTCTGTGCCACCCCGTGAGGATCTCAGTTCACCAACCTTAGCCCTGCCTGCTCTTTCCCCAGGGCTCTCCTGTTAGTTAAGTTCACTTTTACAGCTGGGATGGGCTGAAGCCACAACTCTATACGGGTTGCATTCTGGTACCACAGGGCTCCAGTTAGCATACTTGGTCCAGTGGGTGGTGTAAGCAGCCTCCTCTTTGCCCAAATTCTGGTGGCCAGAAAGGTGAACTAAGACTGGTGTTTGTTTGATTTTCTTTAGGCTTTGCTATGAGTCTTAAACTTGAGATCCCCTTGCCTCGGCCTCCTGAGTGCTGGGATTGCAGATGTATACTGTCTCTCCAGGCCGCATTTGGTTTCTTTTTAACCTGTGTGGAATATTTGTCTGTGTAGCTCCTTTTGTGTGCACCTGACCAGAGAGTAACAGACCTGCTGGTAGCTTTGTATTTCCTGTCACTGATAAGAAGAGATGGCACTGGGTCCAAGTCAAGGTGCTGACATCCAAAATTACTTTTTAATTTTATTTATTTTTGTTTTTTTGAGCTAGAGTTTCTCTGTAGCCCTGGCTGTCTTAGAACTTAACTCTGTAGACCTGGATGTCTCCAAACTCAGAAATCCTCCTGCCTCTTGAGTGCTGGGATGACTGTTTAAAATGTTAAACTGGGAATGGAGTGGAGCTGGAGAGATGGCTCAGCAGTTAGAGCACTGGCTGCTCTTCCAGGGGACCTGGGTTCAATTTCCAGCTCCCACAGGGCAGCTCACAGCTCTCTGAAACTCTAGTTCCAGGGGACCCAACACCAATGGACATAAAATAAAAATAAATAAATTAAAAAACAAAGCAAAAAACCCAACCTTCAAAAAACAAAAAAGGTTAGACTAGGAGCAAATCATCACCAAAGATGCACGCTTGACTGTCAGTGTGGAGCTGTGGGTTCTCTTGGGTCTTTGCACGCTTGACTATCAGTGTGGAGCTGTGGGTTCTCTGGTCTTTGCACACTTGACTGTCAGTGTGGAGCTGTGGGTTCTCTGGTCTTTGCACACTTGACTGTCAGTGTGGAGCTGTGGGTTCTCTGGTCTTTGCACACTTGACTGTCAGAGGGGAGCTGTGGGTTCTCTGGTCTTTGCACACTTGAGTGTCAGAGGGGAGCTGTGGGTTCTCTGGTCTTTGCACACTTGAGTGTCAGAGGGAAGCTGTGGGTTCTCTGGTCTTTGAAGCAGGCAGATTTACTGTAGGAGGTGCCCGCTCATTCTTTGTCAGTCTGGGTCAAGGAAGGACTCGTGTGGGGACACGGCTGCTGTGCAAAGCCTAGGAGCAGAGGTTTAACCTTTTGTGTTCAGATGCTGGCTCATCCTGGGCTTGTGAGAAAGCATTTAGTACCAGGAGAGGTAACCACCCCCCCACCCCCCTTCTTTCTTTTGTTTTTTTGAGACAGGGTTTCTTTGTAGCTTTGGAGCCTGTCCTGGAACTAGCTCTTGTAGACCAGGCTGGTCTCGAACTCACAGAGATCCTCCTGCCTCTGCCTCCTGAGTGCTGGGATTAAAGCCGTGCACCACCACTGCCTGGGTGCAATTTTTATTTATAAAACAGATGTCACATTTTACAATTTAAATATGTATAATTTTTTTGGGTCCGTTATTTCTTAATAAAGCTGGGGGAGAAAATGGAGGTTGGTGAGATATGACAAGGTAAAGGAACTTAGTGCCAAGCCTGGCCTAGGTTCTAAATTCAATCCCTGACCAGGCCCCACATGGTGGAAGGAGAGAACTAACAGATGCAAGTGACCTCTGACCTCCACATGAATGCACGCACACACTAAATATATACAATGTAATAAACAACTTGTGTAAAGCAACAAAGTGAAATTAATGGAGCATTCTGTGATTGAGAAAACCAACATCACTTAGCAGAAATCCCCTAGTCCGTGGTAGGTAGGTCCACTACTTCCTCACTGATGGGCTGCAGAAGGCAGATGGCAGTGATTCAGCAGTGTTCTCACTGTCCGGTGGTGGAAGCTGTCTCACAGAACCTTCTAGTCTGTTGTCATGTGTAACTCGGTCTCTTGTCTTCTCCTCAGGGGGAAGTTTGTTGCCCTGGAGAACATCAGCTGCAAAATTAAGTCAGGTTGTGAGGGACACCTCCCATGGCCCAATGGTATCTGCACCAAATGCCAGCCTAGTGCCATCACGCTGAACAGACAGGTGAGGCTGCCCCAAGTGTTGGTGACAAGTGGACACTTCCTTCGTGGTGTTCCGTCCCTCTGTCCATTTATATTTTTAATTATATGTTTTTTGTTCTGTTGTGGGTTTTTTTTTTTTTTTTTTGCTTGTTTGTTTTTGAGACAGGGTTTCTCTGCTGGAACTCAGAGATCTACCTGCCTCTTCCTCCCGAGTGCTGGGATTAAAGGTGTGTGCCACCACACCTGGCATTAGTTGCATGTGCCTTGTGTGTCTATGTAAGGTGTGTGCCGGTACCTGAATGGGGCGGAAGAGGATATTAGATCTCCTGGAATTAAAGTTACAGGGAGTCTTAAGTCTCCTGATGTGGTTGCTAGGAACTGAACTTGGATTCCCTGGGCAGCAAGTGCTCTTAACTGCTGAGTCATCTCTCTAGCTCCTCTGGTGTATTTAGATCTGCCTTTCTGTGGCAGCCATAAATGAAAGATAAGTTTCTAGTGCTTGCAGGTGTGGGGTTTAGAGTTTGATTCCATTTGGTTAGCTTGTGCAGAGAAGGGATTTTTCTTTAAAAGGCATTTAAAAATATTATTTTTATTTTATATATATTTGCCTGCATGTATGTATGTATTGTGTGTGCATGTGGCCAGAAGAGGAACTGGAGTTATGGGTAGTTACAAGTAACTGAGGGCTGTGAAGAGAACTCTGGTCCTCTGATGGAGAAGCCGGTGCTCTGAAGCACTGAGCCATCTCTTCAAGCTCTTTCTCATTTTAAATTTTAGTTATTTTGTTGTTTATTTTGGGAGGTGGGAACAGGGGAAGGAGGATTTTATCAACCAATAGCCTGAGCAGATCTCTGAAGCTGTACTGCCACCTCCCATGTAACACGTTTTTTAAAGGCAAAGTCACAACCGCTGAGAGTCTGAAAATCTCTTTGAGCTACATTTCAAGCCTGTTTACCTTGTTGAAAGAACTAAATTAGGCTGAGTCAAAGCTGAAATGAAAACAAACGGGTCTTGGACTAGCACACACATGATATCTCACATCTGTAACTACAGTCCCAGACCTCCAAGGACACCATGCATGCAGGTGGCACACAGACATGCATGTAAGCAAAACACCCAAATACATAAAAAACAAAACAATCTTTTTATTTATTTGTTTATTTATTATGTATACAATATTCTATCTGTGTGTGTGCCTGAAGGCCAGAAGAGGGCACCAGACCTCAGTACAGATGGTTGTGAGCCATCATGTGGTTGCTGGGAATTGAACGCAGGACCTTTGGAAGAGTGGGCAATGCTCTTAACCTCTGAGCCATCTCTCCAGTCCACAAAACTAAATCTTAAAAAAAAAAAATAATATTTTCACTAGTTTTTTTTTTCTTGAAAAAAAATCACATTGTTTCTGGTAGAATGTTTCACTTAAGCCCGCGTTTGTTAATTCTGCAGAAATACAGACATGTGGACAACATCATGTTTGAGAACCACACTGTGGCTGACCGCTTCCTTGACTTCTGGAGAAAGACAGGCAATCAGCATTTCGGGTATTTATATGGACGGTACACAGAGCACAAGGACATTCCCCTTGGCATCAGGGCTGAAGTGGCTGCGATTTATGAGCCGCCTCAGGTACATGGGTGCAGGACCGGCTGTGCGTGACGGGGCAGGTTGTTCCCAAGGTGCTGAAGTGCCCTTCCAGATAGCCTCTTTCCTTGTTTTTGCTATCTCTTGCTGTACACTCTTGGGCATGCACACATTATACATACATACACATGAAATTATTGAAGAATAAGATCACAGCCTTGCTAGGTGGTGACACACACCTTTAATCCCAGCATTCGGGAGGCAGAGTACAGAGTGAGTCCAAGGACAGACTCCAAAGCTACAGAGAAACCCTGTCTTGAAGAACAAAATGAAACAAACAAACAAAAAGACCACAGCCTTATTTCACATAGCTCGTTAGGTAGACGTGCCTTGCAGTCCCAAGTCCCAGGTCCGTTCCCACACTTTATAATCTGTGTGTGGTGGCACATGCCTGTGACCCTGACATTAGAGATGAAGGCAGGAGGATCAGAACTGTAAGCTCATCCTAAGCTGCACAGCAAGTTGGAGGCCAGCCCAGGAGTCACGAGACTTTGCATCAAAAACCAAAAATCCTGGCTGTTGTCCTGGAACTCACTCTTGTAGACCAGGCTGGCCTCAAACTCACAGAGATCTGCCTGCCTCTCCCTCCTGAGTTCTGGGGCTAAGGGTGTGTGCCACCACCGCCTGGCTGCCCCTTTGCTTTCTAGGTCCCTGTAACATAGCCATAAGCTTCTGGTTTAGAGTGATACTCCTGCCCTGGGCTTGGTAAGCTCTGTTCCTTTCAGGAAATGACATTTGTTACCACTTAAAAATTTTCTTCCTCTAATTCTTGTTTTTGTTTCCAAACAGGGCTTCTCTGTGTAGCTCTGGCTGTCCTGGAATTTACTCTGTAGACCAGGATGGCCTGGAACTCAAATTCTTCTGCCTCTGCCTCCTGAGTGCTGAGATTAAAGGTGTGGGCCACCAGCACCTGATTTCCTCTAAGTTTCTTAGGTTTATTTTGTGTATACACAGTGGAGGTCAGAAGACAACTTTGGGAGTTAGTTTTCTCTCCCCGCCAGGCCATCAGACTTGGCAGCTCTCGGCTTGTTGAGCCATCTGTCTAGGTGACACATGCTCCAGCCACGGCCAGAGCCCATCAGATGCTCTAGCCGAGTAGCTGAGTATCCCAATTTGGGGTGTATGTTTATTTTCTTAGTTCTGTAGCCAAGACACTGAGTCAGAGGGACAGTGCACCAAAGCGGTTCTGGGATGTCTGCCACGTTGCTGTGGCAGTCTGCCTTCCAGCCAGGCTGTGTAGAGCAGAATTACCTGTCCACGGGAGTTCTGAAAGCAGCTCCATTCTCCTAGTGAAGGTTTCCTGTAGGCACATAGCAGACCAACCTTCCTTGGGGCCCATTTATGTTTGTAGCTGCAGATCTTCAGCAGCGGGGGAGCTGGCGGGTGGAGCTGGACGTTGTAGAGGCCCTGCCCATCAATTCTGTCTTCTGTTTTCTAACTGCGCTGCCTCATAGATTGGTACACAGAACAGCCTGGAGCTTCTAGAAGACCCGAAAGCTGAGGTGGTTGATGAGATTGCTGCCAAACTTGGCCTGAGGAAGGTATGAGGCCTCTGCCAGCCAGGTGACCTTGGGGATCCACAGGTGGAATGGCTTAGTCTGGTGTGGGACCAAACCCCCAGCTGACAACGTAGGCTAAACCCTTTGGACCCTCGTTTGTGTTCATTAGTGCAAATTGCTTTGATGGTTCTGGCGTAGAGTGAGGTGAGCATTCTCTGGCACACACAAAGGTGAGCGTTATGGCGCGTGTGTGTCAGTCCTGACTCCTCTCCCCCCAGCTCTGCTGGCTGAGGGCCTGCTGCCTAGAGCAAGACTCTTAACTATGAGCCCACGTAAAAGGTAGTCACCGTACCTGAGGACAGTTACCACATTGTACACTGTAGGTGTACTCACTGCTCATGTGGCTTGCTTCACTTTCTGTCCTAGGTTCCTGGTACCCTTCCTGCATCAGCATTGATCTCCTGTGTCTGATGTAGGTCCCCAAAGTTTTCATGGTCCTGCGTCAGTTGGTAGATAGGAGGAAAGAGTCCTTCCAGTCCGTGATTTGATGAGGTCCTAGGGATAAGGTTGTGCTTTTTGTTTTTAAGATGCATTCTTGTTTTGTAGCTTGCACTGATCTCAAACTTAAATCCTCCCTCCTGCCTCAGATTCCCACTGTGAAGATTACAGATTATGCTACCATCCCTGGCTTGTTAGTATTTACAGATTCACCTTGTGGAAGTCCAGTTCAGTATTAGTAGTCATGCAAGTTTTGCCCTTTACTTGGACAGGGAGGAATGAGCTATGTGTATTGGTTCATCTTACCTCTCTCTGAGAGGGCAGGAAACCTAGGCACGTGACTGAGGGAGTCACAGCAGAGTTCTCCCTGCTGAGTCAGCACCTCATTGTCAGGTCGTGGTGTGGTGCGAATTCTGGAGAGAAACTGGGCCACACTTCTGTTTCATAACAACATAATATAAAGTCTGAAGGTACTTAAGTTACTATCAAAATCCAAGTCCCTCGGCTCGCTCTTGCCTTAGCCTGTTTTGGACTGTGCTCATTAAATGGATCCTCAGGACTTGCTTTCTCTGGCACCATCCTTTTTGGTTTGTGCTCATCTGAGCACTGTTAAAACAGCAGTGATCCATAGGGTACCAGTCTGCTGGAGAGGGTGGTGGCCATCTGTCGGTTTTCCCAAGGATGCAGCTTTGCTTGTCCTCTGGCTCTCAGCTCTCAGTGCCTTCTGACTCTGGAGGCCAAGGGCGGCCTAGATGATAGAGCATGCAGACCGTGTTGCAGTGGGGCATTGAGGCTGCACAGTACCTGGGTTCTAGGATTGGCCCCAGTGATGCAGCTTTAGGCCTTGTGCCCTCACCCCTCTGTTGTGGCATTCCTTTCATCCTAGGTGACTCTCTCCACAGAGTCTGTTTCTTCCTCGTTCAGGACCTACCCCAGGACACCTTGCTGCTTGCTTCTTGTCTGTCTTCCTTTTCGGAGCTTAAACTCCTTGGTGCATCCTGTTGGTCTCAGTCTCAGTCACAAGATGTTCTGACTTCTAACAAAGTGTGGGCTTGAGTGGTCCTGAGCAGAGCCTGTTTGCAATGGATGAATGTTTGTCATGACCGCACCAGAGGAAGGTGCCAGTTTCTTCCTGGCAGCAGAGTCAAGGAACTGTGCTCTCAGCTTTACCTGGCTCAGGAGCCAGAAGGGTTGTCTGAAGGGCACTGCTTTTATGTTCCCTGGACAGAAGCCGTCTGTTGTATGGAGATACTCAAAAGATGCTTTCCTTTTCCATTAAGGTTGGATGGATATTCACGGACCTTGTCTCAGAAGATACCCGAAAGGGTACAGTCCGATACAGTCGGAATAAGGTGAGACGGAGACAGGAATGTTGCTTGGCCCGAGACCTCATTAAGGTAGAGCTGACTTGGATCTCTCTGTCTCTGCACAGCTTGCCAGTAACTTTGAAGACACTCTTCCTAGTTGAGGCTCAGCCTGTTGATTCTGCTCCACAGAGCAGATCCCACTCACCTGCCCTTGCAGCTTTGTGGGAGTGGGTTACCCCAGGCTTTTTAATATGAATCCCCAATGGCTGGGAATCACAGCTGTTTGTCTCAGTGTTTTGCCTCAAGTATTTTTGAGGTGCTGTAGCGTAGCTCTTTATTTTTTTTAAGACAAGGATCTCAGTATGTAGCATTGGCTAGCCTGCAACTCACTGTATAGACTAAGCTGGCCTCAAACTCAAGAGGTCCACGACCTCCCTTTGCTTCCCAAGCGCTGGCATTAGAAGCGCTCTTTCTTATTTTTTTTTTTTTGATTTAATTTTAACTTGATTGATTTATTGTGCCTGTGTGCACACGTGTGCCATGGCACACATGTGGAAGTCAGGGGACAGCTTGTAGTTGTTTCTCTCCTTTCACCGTGGGGGCCTTGGGATCGAACTCAGGTCAGTCAGTCTTGTTAGCAAGCATCTTTATCTTTACCTGCTTTTATCTTGCTGGCCCAGCTCTTAATATTTTCTACAGAAGAAATGGAAGCTTGTTTTGACACATGCTGTGAATTTGATATGCCGCCTCTCTTGGCTTAGGACACCTATTTCCTGAGTTCAGAAGAATGCATCACTGCAGGAGACTTTCAAAACAAGCACCCCAACATTTGCCGGCTCTCTCCTGATGGGCATTTTGGATCCAAGTTTGTTACTGCAGTGGCCACAGGTATAAATGGGACAGAGTAATGCCATAGATACTACTGCCCATTAATGTTTGTTCTTCTTTGCAGCAGCTTTTCATCCTTAACTTGGTTATAATCAGCTTCTTAGTGAACCTTTGGGGGCATAGATTCCTCCTTTTGTTTTACAATAAAAATTCTGAGTTAGCATCATCCATGAGACTGGGGCCAAGTCAGAACTTCTCCATGGCTATCTTCAGGTCTAATGTTCTCATCACAAGTCTAGGGTAACTCTTGCTTTTGGATGTGTGCCCCTTTTCAGCAGCTAGAAGTGACTGTGCCAGAGGAGAGACTTCTGCTGTCCTAACTCACTGCACTTGCTATTGTGAATGGGGCTGCCATTATAACAATTTCCACAAGTGTTAAATAATACATGTCTTACACATTATAACTATATAGTAGGTTGTAATCTATATAAACATGTACCAGACCTTTGATTATATCCCTACAGAAAAGTCAGGCATAGGGCCATAGAATTGAAAGGTGTAGGGATTTGGAAATTGAGAACCAAATTGTAAGCATGTGATCCACTTAGCTAGATTTTAAAGTAAGCACAGATTCTGACTGTGAAGGTCTCATCTCCCCAAGGAACCAGCAGTCCTCTTGTCTAGGTGACCTACTTTCTGGTTCTTACAGTGTCCTTCCCAGTTCACACAGCCTGCATTCAGGGGCCTCGTTCAGGCTTCTGTTTCTTAGAATGCCCCTACCAGTTCACACTGCCTGAGCACAGGGACCTAGATCGGGTCTCTGCTGCCTTTAGATTACTGGTTGAAGAGACTGTCACCTTGCCAGGATTTTTAAGCCTTATTAAATGCTAGCAAGTTTGTCTTTCCTATGGTCTGTGTAGATTTTTTGTTTTTGAGTGAACTCCTGAGTGAGATACGGTGGCGGCTTTGCTCTGTTATGTTGATATAGAGGCATGTTAATTACCACACATATGGGCTGGTGACATAGTTTTCTAAATTGTTGCTATAGTTGAGTGCTGAAGGGAGTGAGTGGAGGTGTTGGCTAGGATTAAGAACACCAGAAAGTCCTTTCTTGTGGGTTGGTAAGGCAGAGGGCGCTGAATGGTCTGGATACACACAAGGCTGAGCAAGAGATCCGCCGTAGCTCCATCCTGATCGCCAGGGGGATGGATGGCCTCCTGAGATGCTTCATGCTTTATTTGCTCAAGCTGAGCTGTGTGCCCCTCAGTAGGTATTGCAGTTGTGTGCGTATGTTTTCTTAGTGGTTTGTAAAGCAACATAGGGGTTGCCTACATGAACATGTAGGGGCGGAGACATGGATCAGTCCTTACTGTTTGTGAAACCTCAGTATCTGGCAGGATGCCTAGCAATTTCAACATCCCACAGAAGCACTGCCCCGCATTGAGACAGCCAGAAACACCTTCAGAGACTCCAGCACTGCCACCGTCACTGAGAATGGCTGTTCTGGGCGCCTGTGGGCTTCCATAGTAATTCATCTTCTTAGATTACTGTCTCTATGGAGAATTGGTCCCATGGGCCAAAGGAACTGGCACATTTTTAGATTTTTAAGTAGCTTACATCTTGGAGACTGGTTACTTTCAGTTACTGAGTCACATTGCTTGTTGAGAGTTTGGGAATCAGATCACCCATGATGTCCTCTGAAGGGACCTGGAGCTGTGCCAGTGATGACGTAATGACTGGCCTTGTCTTAGAAGGTCTGTGCTCAGCCTGCTCCTCCAGATGGGGCTTTGACTGAAGAAGAGCTGCTCAGGGCTGCAGACCTCGTCCAGGGCCTGAGCCATCACGGCTTCCTAACTCAAAGGCAAGTGTACTCTTTCCCAGAGTTAGAGTCTTTGGCCAACGACAAGTGGGGACCCTGGAGAGGTACTGAGAAATACCTGCTGCAGTCCCATCTCCTCGTTGGAGAGGATGCTGGGAGCTACATCCTGGGAGTTAGTTGTCAAGGACCGGCCTCAACAAAAACACTTACTACTAGGGTAGGGGCATGGGAATTTTAGGACTATAGCAAATATGAAGACGCCTAAAAATAGTAAGACAGAAAACATAGAAAGTATTGGGAGGGCATTCAGTGACTGAAATCATGAAATTCGCTCACATTTATTTTTCCACAGCTTTTATACCCAACATGAAGGGTGTGGAGGGGGGGAGTAACAAAAGACTTTATTAACATGATACAAAGGGTGGCTCACACAGTCAATCACATTATCACTCTGAGACATGTAGTCATAGCATTCTGTAGTCTAGGTAGCAGAGATGCTCTAGATCATGTATCCTGTAGACCGCCCCTCCCCAGGTGACCTCACAGTTAGAAAAGAAAAGAAAAGGAGCAGAAGTATGTTTGCATATCCTGACCACCTGTCAGGATGGCATGGACCTATCTTAATGTTAAAAAAACCAAGCAGTCACATCCTGAGTTGGGACGGGCAACTATGCCTGTCAGTCTCCAAATTCTCTGACTCTCAGACAAGGTGGAAATGGGCCTGCATTTCTTGGCCTCCACAGTTAGTGCCTCTTGTGCTGGGCTGGTCTTCTGCAAGCTGAGCTCAGGTACCTTCTGGGTACCAAGGCATACTTTGCCCATGGTTTTTCCTGACTCCCTGTGATTTTCCACAGCTTTTCTGGCTTGGCTGTGTATAGTGGTTTTGCTCAAATGATGCCACATTACATGTGAGGTTTTCATCGTTGGCTGTCGTGTGTGTTTCTTCTCCACTTGAGAAAGGAGTGTGTGTGTGGTTCAGGTTACCAATATCACTCCCCCACCCCTCCCCCTTTTTTCTGATGCTAGAGATTGAACTCAGGGCCTCATACTTTCTGGATCTACTGAGCTATATCCTGAGCTCTCTTTGGAGGGTAGGGTGGGGAAGGCGAGGATCTCATGTGGTCCAGGCTAGCCTTAAACTAGCTGGAATTAGAAACACGCATCGCCAGGCCTGGTTTCTGGTGTATTTTATACATACTACTTTCCATTCTCTCCACACAAGACTTCTTTCCCTCGTGACCTGTCACATTTGAATGACTGATCTGAAAACCAGCCCCAGTTTGCAGTACCTGAGCAAGTAGTTGGACCTATATGACTTCTCTTGCGTTCCCCCATCCTCGGTTCTCTGCATTCGAAGCTTTTGTCTGCTATGAGACATGCTACACGGCTGGGCCTGGCTGTGCTGATGCTGTGGAATGGGCTCGTTAGGACCGAAGAGCAAGTGCCAGGCTCTGATCAGCACTTTGAGCTACAGTTGGCCTTCTGCATGTAATGATGGATCGCTCAGGGGCCTCCTTGCCTTCAGTTCCACTCTTTTCGATTGTTTCTCAGATGTGGTACAGATGCATTTGAAACCCAGAGGGTCTGGCTCTCGTCTCTGATTTGTAACTGTTTTCAAGCTGAACCAGAGGTAGAGTTTTAACATCTCCGTCGCTCAGAAAGAACAATGGACACTGGCGTTACCTGGTGTGTAGCCCTGATTCGTGGAGGACACCTACCCAGGCCACGCTTGTTCTGCCCTCACCTCCCAGTGTCAGGCTCTCTCTGAAATAGCCATTTATACTCTCTTTGTCCTTAATATTTTCGTAAAACCATATTCACATTTTTTATAAATTACAATGTAACAGATATATAAATTTGTTAATTTGTATTTTCTGTGTGTACCTTTTGTGTTTGTGGACAGACGAGTCATAGCTTGTGTGCTGTGGAATGCATGCCGAGGTGGGAGACCCCTTGCAGGAGCCATTTCTCCTGTGTTGTGGGTTTAAAGATCAAATTCGAGCAGATGATAGGCGCCCTTACTCTCTGTCTCTCCAGCACCCCCCAGTGTTAAGTCTTTGTGGCTGGTGCTCGGGAAGAGGGATGTATACAGAGCAGTATTTGTGTCATGAGTGTGCGGGACTGTAGAGACTGTAGGTGCCCAGCATTATCCCGTATCATAGTAGGAGATCCTGGGCACTGACTTGTAAGACCATGCAGAGTTCTGTAATCTGATTGCTGCATATATGATCTGTGTGCTAGGATCAGTTTTCTCTTTTTATTATTTAGAGAGAATGTAGGGGTGGGGTTGGAGTATATCTGCATATAGGAGTGGAAGTCCCTTCTCTTTTCCTCCGTGGGTTGTAGGTCTCAAACTCAGGCCAGTCTTCAGGCTTTTGTGGCTGAGGTGTTTTTGTTTGTTTGTTTTGTTGTCTTGGAGTCTAAGCTGACCTTGAACTTGCTGTGTAGCAGTGGATGACCCTGAACTTCTGATCCTCCAGCCTCTACCTCCCCAGTGCTAGGATTCACCATTATGCCTGATTTATCCCAGAGATTGAACATAGGGCTTCCTGTATGTAAGACAAGAAATGTGCAACCCAGCCCCATACAGGTTCTGTTTTGTTACCTCCACACCTCTACTTCCAGCCTCCTTGCCTCCAAATCTCACTCAGGCGCTAAAGCTGGTGCGATGCGGGACAATGTCTGTCTTTATACTCTGATGTTCCAAACTGAAAGTCTGTGTGCTGTAAGGGCAGGAAACACCCCACAGCTCTGGACTCTGAAAACATGCTGTGGAGGAGTGAGCCTCGTGCCCCAGACATCCTTCAGACCACCCCGCAGAGTCTTGACAGCTGGAGGATAGGTGTCATGAAATGCTTCTGATTACCCTTGGTAGATTCTCTTAGAAGGTTTTTCTCTTACAGGTGGTCCGGACAACCAGGTTCACTTTGAAGGGTACCAGGTGTCCAACCAGTGCATGGCACTGGTCCGAGACGAGTGTCTGCTGCCTTGTAAGGACGCCCCTGAGCTCGGCTACGCCAAGGAGTCCAGCAGCGAGCAGTATGTTCCTGATGTGTTTTATAAGGTAATATCTACAGGCTAATGTGAATCTGTCTGGGACTCGTGTGATCTTGTTATACTTTGGAGTGACACCTGTGTCAGCGTTGTGTCTGGAGCCTGGCTCATGGGTCAAAGCGTCTGTCATTTCTGGAGCTTATTGTTGCTCACGCATTGCATGGCGTGGTCAGAAAAGGAATCATATGTTTGGTTTGGTCATGTTACACCAAATCTTACTGTTGCAGCCCACTTCTGCTTTGTAAAGATGAGAGGCATTTGACCATTGTTGGAATTCTGGCTGCTACAGCCACTCAGTCTTGTGCTGTGGAGTTTCCAGATGGAAGGACAAATGACAGTAGGAAGGAAACACCAAGTCCGAGGCTAACACACGTCCAGCAGACACTGACTAAGGCGCCCTCTTAATGCAGGCAGCTGGAGGTCCAACCAAAGTCCTGTATCTGTGCAGAGCCGTATCTTCCTTGAGTGAGGCGTCCAAGTACCCACAGCAGTAACAGACACCAGCTGGGGAAGTCGATGAACTTGAGTCTTCCCTTCCCACTGCAGGCACCCTGGTACCGTGGGATGGACATCAGGAAGCTCAGGAAGTGGCTGACTTCTCACCCCTAGGGGTTTTACTCTTGGGCTGTGTGTTGTTTTCCTCTCCCTGTCACAGAGTGGGGGGGGGCACCAAACACCCTCAGACAAGAGAGCCTTAAAAATACTTTGAGACAACATGCTCGGATCTGAAATGGGGTGAGGGCAACCTCACTTACAAGGCCAGCTTTCCAGTGAGCTCAGCTTTCACAGGACACTTTCCCAGCATAGTGCACCTCATGGCTGACAAGATACGGTTGTTTCTGTTATCCTTGTCTGGAGTAGCTTGGCTGACTTTCTCTTAGGGTTGGTTTTACTCGTGGTTCCTGTGGTTCCTATGTCCAGTCGTAATGTTGCTGTGCTCTCTGGGACAACTCTCAACCTTTCCTGCTCACAGGGATGGATGGCTTCTCACTGTCACGGCCCCTGCCTTGTTTGTTTGTTTTAGATCTCTGTATTTTATTTTGTTGGGGGGGGGGCAGGGTCTCACGGTATAACTTGTCAGTATGTAGACCTGACAGGCCTCAAACCTATGTAGATGTGGTTACCTCTGCTGAGTGCTGGAGTCACGAGGTGTACACCACCACACCTAGCAGTAATTATATTTCTTATGTATGGGTATTGTCTGCAAGTATGACGGTACTGCATGCCTGCTACCCATAGAGGCCATCAGAGACTGTTGTGTTCCCTGGAACACTCCAGTCACAGATGGTCGTTAGCGCTGTGTGGGTGCTGCAGACTGAACCTGGCCCTCAGGCCAATCAGCCAGTGTGCATAACTGCTCGCCAGCTTTTTTTTTTTTTTTTACGATTTAGTTAGCTGGGCAGTGGTGGCTCACACCTTTAATCCCAGTACTCGGGGGACAGAGGCAGGTGAATTTTAGGACGGCCAAAGCCACACAAAGAAACCCTGTCTCAAAACAAACAAAGGGTGAAATTTTATCGACAGTGTTGCTATTGCACGGGCAGCTCTTTGGGTGTCTTGTGTAGACTGTCCACTGAGGTTTACTTTCTCCATTCTTGTTTGGTTTTGTGTGGTGGCTGATGTTTCCCAAACAATGTCAAATGACTGTGTCCACCCCTGTCTGCCTGCTTTCTTTTTTTCTTTTGTTGAGGGAAGGGGTGGGAGCAGGGTCTCACTGTGTCACTGGCCCCTAATTTATAGTCCTGCTCTCTGCACCTTCTGTGTACAGGCTTTATGAGCGGGAGGCAACAGACCCAGCTTTTGTCTTGTTTGAGATACAGGGTCTTTCTATGGAGACCTGGCCATCCTGGAAGTCACTATGTAGACCAGGCTGGCCTCAACTCAAAATAGATCTATCTGCCTGCCTCTGCCTTGCAGAGTCAAAGGTGTGCGCCACCGTGCCTGCGATTGCCTTGATTTTCATCTTAAAGGTCGGGCTTTCAGATTTCATCCTTAGCTATGAGTCTGGTAAAGGTGTTGGGTTTTTATTTTTAAAGTAAAACCAGACAGGAAACCTTTCTTTGTTTTTCTCTCTTTCACCAGATCCCTTTGTTTGTCTGGTCTGTGTCAGTGAGAGCATGCAGGAGTGCGGTGTGCGTGTGTGTAGCTCCTCGGGGTTAAGACACCATTCGTCATGTGTTTACTTAAAGGCAGGAAAGAGCCAAGACACCTAAAGCGGGCAAAGGAGGCGTATTGTCTGTGTGGACAGAAAGTTATCCCCCAAGGATCAGGCTGTTGCTGCTTATTCCCAGCACTGAAGGGTGCGAGGTCTAGAAGTTGTTCTGTTCTCAACTGCCTGCACTGCACACGAGGCCCACTGGCAAATGCCTGAGCATAGTCACCGCAGAAAAACGGGAAGAAGACGTGTAGTGATAAATTTTTAAAAAGATTTATTTTAATTTTTTGTGTGTGTTTGCCTGCATGTATGAATGTGCACCTCATGTGTATAGTGCCCATGGGTCTACATTGCATCCCATATAGCAAGTTAGAGGCAGTTGTGAACACCATGTGGGCGCTGGAAGCTGAACTGAGTCCTCTGCAAGAACAGCAAGGGCTGTGAGCTACCGAGCTGTTTCTCTAACCCAGTGACAACTTTTGCTTTTAGATTCTTTTTAATTTAAAGAAAGAAGAGAATTGTCGTTAGAATAAACAAGCACCTCTATTAACTGGTGAGGAAATCCGAATATCAGTTCAGATTTTGCAACTGTTACATAGACTTCCTTAAGTCGCTTGTCTGGGGATACCTGGGCACCCCAGCGCTGTGAGACGTTTGTGGTAGAGAACCATGACTTTGAACTGGTGGAAGATGCATGATTAATAAAAACCAAAGACAGAATTGGGGTTCAACCTGAAGGTCAGAAAAACAAAGCAGTTAGCCACTGGCTCTTTCCTCTTCCTCAGTCTGAAATGTCAAACCTGCCTCCATGGATCTCAGAATGAGGCTGACTGAGAGCTGTCTCCTCCTGTTTTATAATGCTCTCTAGGGCTGGGGTTAGAGGTGTGTGTCATCATGCCTGGTCTGTGAGGCTGGCCAGCGGGGCTGCGTTAACTAGAGTACAGGTGAATGGCACACAGGGGGCTGTGATAGACAGCGGCGGAGCACGGTGAGCAGAGACAGGAGGGCTACACGCAGTGAGTGGTATGGCCACTGAGAGGCTGACTAGAGCTGGGCGCTGGTTGCGCACACCTTTAATCCCAGCACTCAGGAGGGAGAGGCAGGCAGATCTCTGTGAGTTCGAGGCCAGCCTGGTGTGCAGAGCGAGTTCCAGGACTGGCTCCATAGCTATTGGGAAACCCTGTCTCGTGGGGGAGGGGGAGGGGCGGCAGCAAAAAGAAGGTTGGCTGGGGGATTCAGTGCCTGGTGTGTAGAAAGATCCCACACTGGGAGTGGGCCAAGGAGGCAATCTGAATCTGTCAGGGCCTTGTTGTTTAGATTTCCTGGGTCTCAGTGTACGCAGTGAGAGGAGAGACAGAGTAGGAAGTCCTGAGACTTTCAGACCAGGCGTCAAGGGCACTGTGTCGTCCTGGTGGGACCACTGCCGTGGATATTGCTTAAGAGAATGAAGGTTTAAAACCGGGCATTAGAGTCACAGTGTTGTTGTCCAGTGGCCTAGACAGCATGGTAGGAGAGAATGGTGAAAACTGGGCCTCTGTTCAAGGACATAAAAGGGGAAAGAGGGAAAAGGAGACAGAAGTCAAGCCTAGGGAGAGAGCTGAGGTGTCTGGGAAGCTTGAGGGAGGTCTGCGCTGTGTTTACTGCCAGTAGACTGAGGAGCAGACTGCTCTCAGGAGCCTGCGGTTGGCTGGAGCTGTGCTTCAGGGGCAGAGCAGAGGTGGCCACATGAAAAGTGGGAGTTTTGTCTGCCTCCGGCTGGAGCTGGTCGTGGAGGGGTGGAGTCCTGGGTGGTGGGTGGGCAGCAAAGCAATCAGCACTGAGTGGAGAGCAGAGTGGAGTGAGGAGTGAGGCTGGCCGCAGAGGGGAGCGTCGGGCCTGGAGATGGTGGAGATGCGTGCACCTCGAATCTGCACAGCTGCACAGGGTGTATGAAGGTGAGAGAGGAGCAGGCACAGGATGGGACATTTTCATTACTACTACACATGTGCTTACACAAACCAGGAATCACAAACTTAGAGGAAATCCGCACATAGCTCCCATCACAGGCTCCTTAGTCGCCCTGGCCCCATCCCTCACGCCCACAGCCATGACCGCAGTGATTGACATCCCGGGAGGCTGCCTTCTTCTCCGTCTCGACACTTAGCTGAGCACCTTCATCAGTCGGTCATCAGTCGGTCATCAGTCGGCCATACCTGGCACAGTTGGGTGCTGCTCCTGCCCATGGTGGGGCAGGCAGACAGGCACCCCAGAGTTAAGACGCCAAGCAGGTCCACCTCTCCAGGGATGACTCTTGCATCCAGAGGGTCATCTTGTCATTGTGGTGGATGGTGGACTTGGCAGGCCACAGAAAGTGGTATGGAAGGTGGGTTTTAGGACATTCCTATTAGATGTCATTTAGAAGAGGCTTTGGCAGTCAAGTATCAGATTCCAGGGACCTTAATGAGAAGAGGCAGCAGAGCAGAGGTGTGGGACCGGGCCCGTGCTTGGGCACACGCTGCACTGGATAGGCCTAGCCAGTGGGGTGGAGGAAGAGGTCTCCGTTCGGTCCACTGTGGAGTTGTGGGCTCGGTAGATGCTGCAGGTTTAGAGGCATTGCCGAGACACAGTGAAGAGCGGGAGCAAGCCAGCTTCTCCGTGAGCAGGGGTTTGCTGGAACAGTGTGCTAGGTCTGTTTATGAGGACGGTGAGACCAGGCGCCAACATTTGCATTTTTGAAAATAGGATATTTCTTTGTATCCTGAAACTCAGGATTCTCTTGCCTCAGCCCCCTGAATTACAGGTGTGTTCTCCCATGCCCAGCTGACGCTGATGTCTGGAGCTGCACTGGGCTGACATGGTATCCCCAGGCAGTTGCCAGTGGGGTTGGAAAACTCAGGCAAGAGATAGGGGCTGATAATGGGAAGCTCAGGTTTGTCTGCATAGAAGGTGCGGACTGCTGTTCCAGAAGAGTGCAAGGAAGGCTGAGATTGCAGAGGAGAGCCAGAGGGGAGCGGTGGGCACCCCAGGACGCTGCCCTGTGCGAGCAGCTGTGAAAGGGGCGAAGGTCCTCTCCTCAGAGGAGTGATGTGGGACTGTGCTGACAGTGGCCTGGGCGAGGACTAGGCCGACATCATCCCTTCCAGTGGGTAGGAGAGAGGACCTCTAACGTCCATGAGCTCCGTTCCGAGGTCGGATGTGGAAGTTGTTATGGCACCCCCAGGAGCAGTGCTCACAGAGATCCGCCTGCCTCTGCCCCCACTCCCTTGTGAGACCCTGTCTTTAAAAAAAAAGTTAATCTCTGTCGTCATCTGTTAGAAATAAAATTGTTTGTTGTAGTGTTTGGTTTTAAAACACATCTCACTATGTAGCCCAGGTTAGCTGGCCCTGAGCTCTGGGTCCTCTTGCCTTCCCAGGTGCTGGGGGGATTTCATGCTTGCTACCCTGTGCCCCGCTCCAGATTCTAGGAGGACACAAATCAGGTCTGAATGTGACCTGAACATCGCCTGCCTGCATTGCATACCTGCCAGGGCAGCCGCGAGCCTACGCTCTAGGTATAGACGAGCGAGCTCTTAATGCCTCTGGCTCTGCCGCCTGTTATTGACACCATTGTTCCTCACGCACTGGGAACAAGGACAGCGCCTGTGACGTGTGCTGTTGGAGCCAGGCAGACCAGGCCATGCAGGATCCACCTTGGCAAGTACCTGAGAAGTACCAGCTGTTGCCTCTGGTGCCATCCTGCAGATGTTCTTTGGATGGGTCTTCCGTGTCCCACAAGATCTTGTGCTCTGAGTGCTTCTCAGATGAGTGCTACTGGTGATGTCCAGCATTGTTAGTGGAGCAGCAGCTTCTCTAAAGCAGGTGACACCAACTAGTCTGCGAGTCCCTCACCAAGCCACAAAGCCTGGCTGACTGGGAACGACAAAGACGTCAGTATCTGTGTTTCTCTTTCATGTCAAGACCATGGTGCCAGTGCTTCCAGATGTGGCCTGCAGTAGGTGGTGAGGCGCTGGGGACCGGGACTGCTCACTCTTCCTTGTCTTGCTCCAACTGCAGAGAAAACTGCTGACCCTGGCAGCTGTCACACTTAGAATAAGATATCTTCCTTCTAGTGTATTCTGTCTGACGTTTGCTAAGGCCCGTGAAAGTAAATGCCTTTAAGATGGTGTGTAGGGCTAGGGATTGGCTGTGGGGCAATGGGGCTGCAACACCTTTTTTCCTTAGTGAGCAGGAAAGGCACGGTTGGGTAGTTAATCTGGACAAGAACAGCACAACACAAAGAAAGGTGGGGGCCTCTAACCAGAGAACTCCCTGGGGGGGAAGATTAAAGTGAACAGGTGCTGGGAAGTGTTTCTGCATATTAGAGCTTAATTAGATTTGAAGATGAATTCCAGATGGGCTCATTATGTGTGAGTTGTTGCAGGTTGTTTCTTGTAGGGGCAAGCGTGTATTTTTGGAAATGGTGATTTAGTTTGATTGGGTTTGATTCCTGCCCTGTCTCCATCAAGAAACTGTCTCTGCAGAGGCCTACGATCCCTCAGTAGGCCAGCCACATCTGTGGAACCACTGCCGTAACATGGAGGCCATCCTGACCCTGTGGTCACGTGTGGGGAAGGACAGGACAAGTAACCCTTCCCCTGGTCAGTGGAGCATAGTAGGTAACACAGGAGGCAGATGAAGTCTTTGTTGGAGCCTCTGTAGGTAACAGACAAGAAACAGGACCGGTGTGGGGCCAGCGATGTCCTAGTAGGGTGGTGAGTTTGACTTAGCTTGAACAGTTTGCAGTGATTGTCTAAGAAGACAGCCTGGCTCTCTGCGGCTCCCTGGCAGGTGTGGCGTGCTGGGAGTGGCCCCATGGCACACCTTGGGAACACATGGTTGGCAAACAGTCTGGGTCTGAGGGCTTCAATAAACAAACTCTTGTGTAAGGACTTAGAATTAGAAATTATGGACACATAATTTATACACATGAATGACTCGTAATGTTAGGTGGTGATAGAAACCGACTCCTCCTGTAGGATTTTTAATAAACAGCATCAGTCCTTAGGAATTTATTTCTAGAGCTCTGTTTGAACTCAGCATGTTTGACATAAATCAGATCTAATTGTCATTTTATGATTAATGAACATATGTTGACCGTTTTTCCCCATAATTAAACTTTATGTTCTGTGCATCTGACAAAGCAAAACAGGTTTAGACTTTGACATATTGGTGGTGATTTTGTATGTGTGTTTGTGCGTGTGTACATGTGTGTGTATATACACCTTTTTGTACATGTCTTTAGTTTGTGTATGCGCTGATTTTTTTTTTTTTACAAAGTCCGGTTTTCAGAAATGTAATTTTTTTATATTTAATTTAATTCATTTATAGTTTTTCAAGACGAGGTTTCTCTGTGTAGCTCTGGTTTGTAGACTAGGATGGCCTCAAATTCATAGAGATCTGCCTGCGTCTGCCTCCCAGATGCTGGGATTAAAGGAGGAAGTGACTGTGAGGAACACAAGTCCTCCTTAGAAAACTTCAGACTGTTTTCACTGCTCCCTGTCTTGGTGCCCGGTTAAGCTGGGGTGGGTGCGTAGTATATCCTCTCTTACAAGGTGCCCCGGAACTGATAGATTTTCCTTCTGCTTTTCATTTATGCATTTCCACAAAATCATGTTTTGTGGACAGGTCTCTAGTCCTGGACTCACTTATGGGAACCAGGCTGGCCTCGAACTCACAGAGATTTTCTTACCGGGATTAAAGGTGTGTGCTACCGTGCCTGACTAAATCATAATTTCCTAAAAGAGCCGGGCATAGAGTTACACACCTGTAATTTCAGCCCTGGCAAAACAGAGGCAGGATTGCCACAAGTTCAATGCCAACCTGATCCACATAGTAAATTCCATTCAAGTCAGTCTGGGATGCTGTTATAAAAATAATGATAAAATAATATAATAATAATTAAAAAATTGAAATACTGGTGTGGAAAAGAATAATGTCACTGTTGACCTGGTGTTGACCTTTGATTGTTTCAGGACATAGACAAGTTTGGCAATGAGATCACGCAGCTGGCTCGTCCCCTGCCTGTGGAATATCTGATCATAGACGTGAGTACTCGCCTGTGCTCACGCTCACTCTCTGGTTCCATAGCCCCTGAAAGCCAGGACTCCTGGGTGGTGCCCCAGAGGAAGATTTGAACCAGCTGCTGTCCCAAGGATTGTTTTTTGATTATCAGTCCCCATGTTTCCAAAAACTGCATAGTTTAAACAACTTCAGGATTGACTTTCTTCCTGCTGAAGTGCAAACCGAGGACGCCTGCCTCCAGCTTCCCCGTGACCTCATGGGGCCAAGTCCCAAGGGGATCTGAAGAGTTCTGTATATCTAGGCTGGTAACTGCCAGCTGCCCAGGAGGTAACAGAGGTTGCCCTGCCTGACACAGAGTAGTACTCCTGGGGCCACTCCATCTTGAGTGTCCTGGGGACACATGTATAACTTAGTGTCTGTGAGTAGTGGGACCAGTGTTGTCTCTGGGCAAACCTAGGAGGTAGGAGGAGCTGGCTGTGCTGCTGCTGCTGCTTCTGAGTCTCTGTTCCACACTAGAGAATGTGATGGTCTCAGGGCTACATTCGTGTCACATGGCCACGGGGCATGGAGTAGCATGGCTGCCAGTGTCGGGCTGGGGGCTGGACTCAGGATGGGTATGTGACTCAGGCATTTGAGCGGAGAGTCCCCCTGAGCCTAACCCAGAGATGTTCCATTTCAGTTGACAGCTCCTGAGAACATATTTATTACCTAGGCCGTAAAGGCATCTGTTTTTATACTGCCTGGGGTGTAATTAAGATGGAAACAGATTGGTGGAAGAGTTAGCGGGATTTAGGATGAGCTTCCAAGCCCTTCCCCCCTCCAGCCCCTCCCCACACCTTTCAGCAGCACGGGGTTGCTGGGGAAGTCTGCCCTGGAGTACCCGTGTTCTCTGTCCGTAGGAAAATGAGGCCTGGGAGAGCATTAGACAGGTACCCAGAGTGCTGTTTGGCTCTTTACCTGGTGCAGGAGATAGCACAGACCCAGACAAGGACAGTCCCCCCCCCCCCTTTTTTTTTTTAAAGACAGAGTCACACTATGTGGTCCTCACTGGCCTCAAACTTGTAATTCTGCCTCTGCCTCCTCCGGGCTGGAATTAGAGGTATGAACCACCATGCCCAACATATCTGCTGGGTTTTTGTTACTCTTATTTGTTTGGTGTTATTTGGACACCACCACCACCCTCCCCGTAGAGACAGGGTCTCATTTAGGTAGCTCTGGCTGTCCTGGTAATCACTATGTAGACCAGGCTGGCCCTATAGAGATCTTCCTACTTCTGCCTCCTAGTGCTGGGATTAAAGGTGTAAGCCACCCCACCCATCGTATCTTCTTAAATCTGAGATTGGATAGCTGTGTGACAGCAGAGATTTTGGGTCTCCCAAGTCCTGGGATGACTGCTTCCTACAATGCAAGTGTGAACCCAGGAATCTGTAGGGGTGGATTCCTTTGAGTCACCACAGACTTCATTTGTTGTTCTCCTGGGTCTCCTACAAGGTTAAATACCCCTCACCCTTGGAGGTTTGAGTGCGTAGCCTTGTATTTCCTAGGCAGGCAACCCTCACCCCTTTTGTTTAAGGAGTTATTTTGAGATAGGCTCTCCCTTAGTTGCCCAGCAGCCCTCAGACTTATCCTGCTTTGGCCTCTTGAATAACCAGGTTACAGTGTGAACCACAAATAACTCTGGATTACTGGTAAACACTAGCAAATGTTCTGCAGCCATCCTCCCACTCCTGTTTGTGCCGACCCAGAAGAAGCTTTTGCTTACAACTTGTTCAGACGTAGTTGGAACTGTGTTCTTGGTTACGTATTCAGTGCTCCGTGTGGGGTCAGCTCCCGTCCTCTGCCTCGGCACGTGTGAGGACCAGCCGTCTCTGAGCATCAGCTTGGCCTTACAGCGTGCTGACATTGGCACAGCTGAGTCCAGAAATAGCCTTTGCTGATGTAGGAAACAGATCAGAGTGGCCAGAGCGGCATCTCGTTCTTCAGAAATAGTCCCGCGGTAGTTAGAGTAGCTGTTCTGTATCTGGAGGGGCGTGTCACGTGCAGAGAGAAGTGTGTGACAGAAGTGTTGGTCACTTGCACTTAGGTGCTTTTGTGGGAAAGAGGCCTCTGCCAAGGGGACTAAAACCTGTGTTTGTATTGATTACTGCTCATTCACCAGTGACCCTGGGGCTTCTATTGATTATGTGTTAGATTTAAAATGCCCTCTGCATGGAGGAAAGAATTGGCTTACCTTTGGTAGAAAAGTCTTGACTTAGGCTCACTCACCTTGGAGGAAAATAGCTGCCCACGAGTGACTCTCAGCCCTGTCTGCAAAGACTGTGGGTCCCCTGAAATGGCCTCTCAGAGACTCTGGGAGGTAATTGGTATTTCTCAGGCCCACACTGACTATTGTTGAGAATTTTATGCCCTTAGTCTGCCTCTTGTTCTCCGTTCATTTCTGTAGTGTTGCTGTTGTTGTTTTCTTTAGATCACAACCACCTTCCCTAAGGATCCAGTTTACACTTTTTCTATTTCGCAAAATCCGTTTCCTATTGAGAACCGGGATGTGCTGGGTGAGACACAGGTAAGCTCTTTGTTTCAGAGACAAAATTTAAAGCAATGTCTAATATTGATTTTATTTTTCCCAAAAAGTGCCTTTTTCACACTTCCTCCATTTATTATTGGACAAGTCCCATGAGGCCCTGTTCTGGGTATTGGTCACTTGATGCCTGTGTTTCACCAGGCGATAGGTAACATGTTTAAATCCCCGAAGCCCTTGACCTACAGACTTGCCGGAAATTCACTCTTGCTTGGTTTTGTATTGTTTCCGATATTATTCATCATTTTCTGTTGTCTGCCAAGCTTTCTTTGTGTGTTACTGTCCTGTACAGTAGAGCAGTGCAGACAGTCTTACTCTGATGGCATGCAGTGTTGGCAGACTCTGTGCTCTGTTCAGCCTGACCTGAGCTGCCATGACTCCTAGTGCAGACAGTCTGTGCACGGAGCTGTTTATTTCAGAACAGCCGTGACATCTGCTTTCGTGGGGTCCTCGGAGCCTCTTTGTCCAGGGGGGTCAGGTGCTTGCGGGACAGTGCCAGTTAGTTGGCCAACCTTTGAGATGTCCGTGGTGATAAACTTGCTTGTGTCTGGTTGTGAAAGCACCCTCACCAGGTGTGATGACACAGACCTTTAATCCCAGTACTCAGGAGGCAGATGCAGGCCAACCTCTGTTATTTCAAGGCCAGCCTGGTACATAGAGTTTCAAGACAGCTAGGGGTAGGTAAAGGGATGTTTTCTGTTTATCTGACCAATGTCTTGGATCTGGGCCCACTTAAATAGCTGGGTCAGGTGTACTGAAGGCTTCCCCTGGGCTGGAGCGCCACACGAGCCCTGGACCCCATGCTGAAGCAGGGTGATGCGTCCCTGCTGTCTAATGGACTGTGTTAGTAGGAGCTGTCCCTTTTCCTGGGGTAGTGCGAGGGAGTGTTGAGAAAACATTGATTCTCCACCCTTCTTTCTTGACCGTTTCCTTAGGACTTTCATAGTTTGGCCACCTACTTGTCCCAGAATACCTCATCCGTGTTCTTGGATACCATCTCTGACTTCCATCTCCTGCTGTTTCTGGTCACCAATGAAGTCATGCCGTTGCAGGTACCAGCTCTACTTCCCTCTTGCTGTCTTTCCTCAGATCCCAAGTACTGGGGTGAAGTGTGTTGTCAGGAGATAACTGCCCGATGCACTTCACATGGGAACTTCACTGTTGATGGAGATATTTGACCTTTACCCTTTGAGGTGAAGGGAGTTTGGTTATTGAGATTCACCTGAAGAGCAGATGGAAGTAGGCTGTGTCCTCTAGCCTGGAGCCTTAGGGATCCCACAGTACAGACAGCCCCTGTTGCACAGCCTCAGCCAATGCCGTTGCTGTTTCCTGATGCTGCCTCTCCTTGTGAGCCAGTACTGTCTGTGGCCCGGGCCCGGAAGGATTGGCCAGTTTCCAGGTCCTGCACACACCGTTGCACAGTTGGCATTTTTAATATACACCATAAGGGGAAATGGATGACTGTTTTGCAGATGGTAGATGTTCTCTAACAGGGCAGGGCAGCAGACCCCACCAGGAAGTCTCTGTGTGTCTTGGGCATCCACCGCATGAGTGCCCTTTTTCCATGGTCTGTCTTTCCCTGAGATCCATAGAAATGCCAGGGAGATAAAAACCAGTCTTTCTGAACTTGATGACACTAACTCAGCCTTTTCCCTAAGATTTACAAAATAGAAGGCTCACTCTCAGGATATTTCTGTCCAGCAGCTAGATGTAATTGTACATCTATCTTGCTGAGTTTATATATATTCTCACTCACACACACACACACACACACACACATATATTAGTATATATACATTAACATGTCCACCACCTAGCGTGATACTCTATATGAGGGACTGTGTTTTCTGATTGTGATCAGCCTTCTGAATTCAGGATAAGCCCGAATCTGAATACAAGGTGACAAAAGGGTCTGTCTGCATCAGGTCCACCTTTCCATCCAGCATGGCTGTTTTTGCTATTACACCTGATAGGAAACATTTTTGAGAGGTACTGAGAGCCTTATCATAGAGACCTTTCTCTGTATGTTGACCCCAAAGGCCATAGGTGTTTGCAGGCACGTTGGAGAGGACAGGTCTTAGAGACTTGGGCTCCTATTCAACTCTCTGGCTCTAGGACCCAGGGATGTGTCTTCTTTGTTATTGGGACTACTTAAGCAGAATTTAAGTTTTAGTTAACTTTAGCATTTAAATGTATATGTTTAATATATTTAATACCTTTTTTTCTATCTTTATACTGGGGAATGAACCCAGTTCTTTGCACAATAGGCAAATACTCTGCCCCTAAGTTAGATCCCCAGTTAGAGCTAATGTATGTATGTGTAATGCAGTGACAGCCTGAGTTTTTTTTTTTTTAAGTTGTTATTGATATCAAGGGAAGAAAAGATAGTCTTTTCCCTCAATCAGCAAAGTGGAACCTTCTTTGTGGCTTTTTGCAGGACAGCATCAGCCTGCTGCTAGAAGCTGTGAGGACTAGAAACGAGGAGCTAGCACAGACGTGGAAAAAGTCTGAACAGTGGGCCACCATTGAGCAGCTGTGCAGTAAGTGTCCCCTGTCCCCAGTGTGGAGCATGAGCTCTGTCGTCGAAACTCTGGACCTCTAGCCCAGGGACCTCCTTGGAGCCTTTCTGGCTGGGTATATCCCAGCTATAATCCTTGAGTTTGCAGAGTTTTAAGCTGCATATTGTATGCCCCAGATAGACCCTTGAAATATCTGAAGATTTTGTGAGCACTGGGGTCGCCATGTTGTGACAGCTGCCAGTGAGGCAGTGACAGACTCTAGGAATCCTAAGAAGCTGGTGTCTGATTGTCCAGCTGCCAGTGCGGCAGTGACAGACTCCAGGAACCCTAAGAAGCTGGCGTCTGATTGTCCAGCTGCCAGTGCGGCAGTGACAGACTCCAGGAATCCTAAGAAGCTGGTGTCTGATTGTCCAGCTGCCAGTGCGGCAGTGACAGACTCCAGGAATCCTAAGAAGCTGGTGTCTGATTGTCCAGTCCTGTGCATAAGGTTGGTAATGGAAACCAAGTACTGTTGCAACAGCATCACAACATGGTGACATACGCACACCTTTAATCCAAGCATGGGAGACAGGAGTAGGCGGATCTCTTGGGTTGGAGGCCAGCCTGGTCTGCAGAGTTCCAGGATAGCCATGGCTGTTATACAGTGAAACCCTGTCTCAAAAAACAGCAACAAAATTTGTCTGTGTGTGTGTTTTTTTTAAATATTTATTTATTTATTATGTATACAATATTCTGTCTGTGTGTATGTCTGCAGGCCAGAAGAGGGCACCAGACCTCATTACAGATGGTTGTGAGCCACCATGTGGTTGCTGGGAATTGAACTCAGGACCTTTAGAAGAGCAGGCAATGCTCTTAACCACTGAGCCATCTGTCTAGCCCCCATGTCTGTGTGTTTTTGACTGAAACTTCAGTCGTTAATATTGGGAAAACAACATCTCCTAGACAGACTGACTCTTCGGGCTAGAGTGGCATGCTTTATTCTTAGCGCTATCCTGTGCCGTGGCAGCTCCAGCACAGAGCTTGCCTAATGAACTCTGGGTGTTCCCGAGGGTCTTGTTTTCTGACAACCTTTTTAAAGTAAACTAAAATTAACAGATTCTAACATTTATTTAGAGACACAGAGAATCTAGAAAAGCCAAGACCATATGAAAGGCAAGGTAAAAGCTGGAGCAGTCACACTGCCCGACCTCAGTGTAAAACTTGAGTGATCCAGCAGCATGGTGCTGACATGAAGGCGGATAAGCTCGTTAGAGCACAGACTGAAGGGAAGGGTGGCGCTCACAGGAGAGTGCTGAGGCAGCTGGGAAACAGATCAGTGGCTGCAGTGCACACTGGGTACTTGGAAGACCAGCTCAGAAGGGGTCACTTAGCTTAGTTAAGACCTACACCTATCCTCCTTCAGAACAAGTTCCACGACAGCCCAGGCTACACAGAGAAACCCTGTCTTGGAAACCAAAGAGAGGGTGGAGGGGGGTGGAGACCTACCCTTAAATCTTAGAAGATCTTGGAGTAGGCAAAAATTCTTTTAGAGAATTCAGGAATTTCAGGTCAGGCAGAGACAAACACCAACCCCAAATCTGGTAAATCAGCCTATGGTGGCACACCTGTAAATCCCAGCACTTACTAGCACCGGTCTATGCACTGAGTTCAGGGTTGGCTGCTGTTGTTGCTTGTTGGCATAGTGCTTGCCCAAGCAACAAAAGAAAATTATTTAAGTTGAAAATTAAACAGTTGTATTATTTGAAGAAGACTGTTGGCACCCTGAAAAGGCACCAACAGGGAGACAGTGTTTGGAACTCACACAGATGACGTGTCCCTCCCACCTAAAGGAGTAAGAACTGCCAACAGTCAGGCACTTAAGAAAGGGCTCGTTAACACATTCCGCAGACGACATAGGAATGTACTATCATTTCTCATCCAGGAAATTGCAGTGAAAACTTGGGCTGCTACTACACGTTCATCAGAGTAGCTAAAATGAAAAAACAACAACAACAACAACAAAAAAAAAAAACCAAAACAACAAAAAACAAACAAAAACAAAAAAAACTGACAGTATCAGGCACTGTTGAACATAGGGCAGATAAGACTTGAACTCTACTGGGGAGTGGGTTTGAATATCTTAGGAAATGCTACAGAGGTGGTGGCACACACCTTTAAGCCAGCACTTGGGATTATTATTGATATCATAATAAAGGCAGATCTCTTTGAGTTTGAGGCCAGCATGGTCTACAAAAGTGAGTTTAAAGACAGCCAGGACTGTTACACAGAGAAACCCTGTTTGGAAAAAACAAAACAAGGAATGGCCTCTGATGTAGCTATCTTCCTGCTGGACCTTTACAGGAGAGAGGAAGATACAAGTCCACAAAGAGTTGATGTAAGAATGAAACTCCCCAGATGCCCACCACAGGGGAGTGACGGCTCTACCTAGCGACAAGGGAGCAAGTGTCTAGTGCAGAGCAGGGTGGGGTGTTTGCCGCCTGGAGCCGGAGCAGTTGATGTGCTAACAGCTTAGATTTATGAGCCCCTGCCCATGCCGTAGAGCCCCGTCTCACGGCGCAGAAGTGACGCGTTCTCCTTGCTCTTTACCCTGCAGGCACTGTCGGCGTGCAGCTTCCAGGCATCCAGGAGTACGGAGCAGTCGGGGGCTCTGCACGTGCTGCCACCTCTGCCATGTGGGCCTGTCAGCACTGCACCTTCATGAACCAGCCTGGCACTGGCCACTGCGAGATGTGCAGCCTCCCCAGGACCTAGGGCTCTGGCCCTCTGCTGAGCAGGACTGGGCCAGCCCAGCCCTCTCTGAAGCCTGGAACACCACGTGTTTCCTGTAAGGCCTGACGCCCACAACCCTGAAGCAGCAGCGGAGCCAGCCACCCGGCATTCTGGATATACACAGAGGCTTCTCAGTGCGGATCTTGAAGAGAAAGAGCCCCAGCTGCTATGCTGGGGTTGAACAGAACCTCCAAACTGGAAGGGCAGAGCAGCCCTGCCCAAGAGCACCCCACATGCCTCACCTAGTTAGTAGCTCCCCACTCTATTGGAAGGACTGAGCGCCTCTGAACTATCACCCGAAATTGGGGTGCAGAGAGAGGTTGCTGCTGTCGCCCCGCTATCTTTCCTTCCTCTATGCTTTTTGTTTTCTGCCTCCCACCTTCTCCCCAGTTTTTGGATGGATGCTCCTGGCTGTCTCTGTTCCCTCCCTTTGGGAGCATGTGTGGCTAGGTATGACCTGTACCCCTGCCCTTGCCTGAAATCAGTTATCAATAATTCCTGCCCAGAAAACTTTTATTTATTGTTTTTAAGATAAAACTGCACAGACAGGAGCGAGAGCGACTTAATTCTGCTTTCTTTCCTCCTTGAGTGCAGCCCTCCTGGGTGTTCAGGTGGTTATTGGGCAGGGGCCACCATCAGTTCTCCTCTGAAGCAAACCTCAGTGCCTGAGACTTTCCTACCACGCCACAGGATGCTGGCAGCTGGTAGCCTGGGTGGCTCTTGCTTGGGGTCAGCCCCTTGGAGTCTATGGGCCAGCCCTGGGATTGTGGTCCCCTCCCCCAGCACTGTTCCTTTACCCAAGGCCTTGCACAGTGCTGTGGCAGTTGAGACGGCCACCGTGAGGCCTGGACAAGTGAGGGCAATTAAAGATGGTCTCTGAGTGTCCTTGTGGCTCTGTTGTGGCAGCCTTTACCCAGGTAAGACACGGATATCTTGATGCCTCTTTGCCTTAATGAGAGCTAAATCAGCTATCCTCACCCTGGGAAGGGCTATGCCAACCACAGACTGCTGGAGGCCATAGTGTCCGGCTAGTGGAGTGCACCCATGCTGCCTTCCACGTCCTCGGCCCCGCAGGCAGCACACTGGTCGGCTAGGCTTTCATGTGGCAGGGCTGGGGTTAGTGTCTCTGGTTTCACCTGGCAGGCGATCTGTAGTCCGAGGCCCTGGGGCTGTGGACCCATTGAGTTTGGTTTAGTATTGGTAGGCTCATCCTTGGAGGGTCAGGGTTATCTCCCTCCCTCCTGGTGGTCTCCCTGGCTAGGGCTTCACATTTCTGTCTTTCCTGGTCCTTGAGATCTGGTAGACTGGACGTCCTGGCACAGCTGTGTCCCCATGCCAACCGTACTAGCCCTGTTCTTCACGCTGGGCAGGTGCTGGGCAGCACAAACCCTGGAGACCTTCTTGCCACTCCTTCCCCACTCATCTTTGTCTGCAAAGTCATTTGCTTTTTCTCATGCTCTGACATCCACATAATTCTTGTTTTCTCTGTCTTTCAGCTAAAGAAATTGTTGTAATTTCTCTGCTTATGGTTTTGAGTTACTCTTTGTTCAGTAGCGCACTTTATTTTGTTGTCCAAAGAGAGTCAAGCTGATGCCACCAGCCTGGTGCGAGCCCTACAGAAGGTTCAGGCCTGAGCAGCTCAGCTACCTTCTCCTACATGGAGGTGGCCCCATTCCCACCTCTAATCTCTCTGCCATCAGGCGTTATATGACCCAGAAAGGGGTGCCAGCGGGTATACCTACCCAAGTGAACCCAGGCTGAGAGATGGGGCCAGCCCTGGCCTTGCCCTGACCAGCCTGCTCCTGGGCCATGGGTGCTCCCACATTGGCTCTGTTGTGCTCATAGGTGTGCACCGGCTGGGTGTGAACTAGCATTTCTTTGACCCTAGCCCTGCAGTGGAACCTAATAAAAGCGCCTGAAGCGATCACCCTGCTCCCAGTGCCTTGTTCCTGTGCCCAGAACCATTATCCACCAGTTGTGGTATGTGTGTGTGTGTGTGCTACACTGTGCAGCACAGACAGTCTGGAGTGCAGAGGTAAGCTGAGGACGCTTCAACTCTGCAGGAGACTCAGAAGACAACTCATCCCCCCAGGCCTTTCCAGCCAAGGTGTCTTCAGAGATCAGTTCTGAACGCCACTTAGAGTTGATTCAATAGGTCCGGGTTAAGGCCGTAGTTGTTTTTGTTTGTTTCTTGTTTTTATTTTTTAATTTATAGCTGGGCATGGTGGTGGATGTCTTTAATTCCAGCACTTTGGAGGCAAAGACAGGCCAGGACCACACAATGAGAGTGTCTCCCAAAAAATTTGGGTTTTTTTTTTTTTTTTTTTTTTTTTTTTTTTTTTTTTTTCTTTTTCAAGACAGGCTTTCTCTGTGTGCCCCTGGCTGTCCTGGAACTTACTCTATAGACCAGACTGACCTCAGAACCCAGAGATCCACCTACCTCTGCCTCCTGAGTGCTGGGAATAAAGGCGTGTGCTACCACCACCCAGTTTATTGTTTTTATGCACATGAATAGAAAAGTGGATGTGAGAGCTGCTGGGGTTGTGGATGCTGTAAACCAAACTTGTGTCCTCTGCAAAAGCAGCATGTGCTCTTAACGGCTGGACCATGTTCCAGCCTCAGGATTGTACAATGGCCAAGCCCACCAGACATTTCTTTTGTACCTGGTTATATCCCACACACCTTTGCTCCTAGATTTGGCCACTGAAGTTTTCAGATGAGCATTATTTTAAGAGACATTATTATGTCGTTTTAAGGGAGCATTATTTTATTTCCTGAGCTGACCCCACATTCTACTCAAGCAATCCTGCCCCAGCCTCCGCGGAGCTGCCACTACTAGAGCCTAGGCAGCGGCAGGCATCTAGCTCCTGATGAGTGTTTTGGAGGAGTGGGGAGTACCTGATCTTCCACTTCTCATCTCGGCCTGCTCCCTCGAAGAGCAGCAGGTGGAACTGTCATCGAAGAAAATGGAAAGCCTCCTTAGACTTTGCTATTTAGGGCACGCAGCATCCTCTGCCAATTCAGAATCCCTTTGCAAAGGCGCTTCTGGCTGGCTGGCCCGAAGTCCCTTTCACCCTGATCACGGAACTGCTCAGTGTACGGAGTCACCCAACTCCAAAGAGCCCATGCTATGTTGGTGTCAGCCCAAGTGCTGACACAAAACCGGGTGTGGCAGACAACCTCACCTTACTCTGCTCACCAGGTAAGTGGTCTGAGGCAGGGACCCCTCCCTGGGCCAGAGTGGACTTGAAAGACGGCTGCCCATCTGTGCGCCCTCAGGCTTCCCGCGTTCCTCTAAACCGCGGCTCTGTGCAGCCAGCAGGGCGGTCCCGCCGGCTCGCGGGACCGCAGAACCGCCACCCCCGCCCCAGCACCGGCCCCGCCTCCGCAGCGGCCGCTTTACGGCGGAGGCCGCGCAGCGCTGTGGGCGGCCGTAAAGCCTGGAGGCGGCGCCGCCTCTCCCGGCTGAGCTCTGGCCCGGCGCCCGCAGGATGGCGGGCGCTTCCCCACGCGTGCACTACCTGTCGGACTTCTGCTGCCCGCTCGGAGGCCGGGCGGGGGGGAAGCCGCGTGTGCTGCGTCACGAGGCGGAGGTCTTTCTGTCCACGGGGCGCGAGTTCGTCTATGTGTACGACCAGGAGGGCGGGATGCTGACGGTGAGCGGTGGGAGGGCGGGCGGCGGCCTCCGAGGTGAGCCGGGGCCGCGCGTGCCCTCGCCTGACCTCGCTCTCCCGGCGCCCAGGCGGTGTTCCAGTTTCCCGACCAGGTGTGGCACCTGCAGCTCCTGGCCACCCGCAGGGCGCTCTACGTCCTGTGCGCCCGGACTGGCATCTACTGTCTGTCGCTGGACTCGCAGAGCAGGTGAGGGGGCGTGGCCCGCGCGGCTCCGGCCGGTCCGCACGTCGGGTGGACCTGCACCCCAGAGTGTCAGCTTCCGAGTTCTTAGCTGTTGAGGCTCAGGTAGTGCCGCCCGCAGCCAGGAACACAGCCGCTCTTGCCCTCGGTGTCTAGCAAGACCTCAAAGTGGGTCTCCTGTTGGTGGTGACAGCAAAGGCTGGTTGGTCATTGGCTTGTGCTGGGGAAACTCAAATACACAGCCCAAGTTCAACCCTGGGAGCATTGTCTGTGGAGCCGCGCTTCTGGCTGATCCACGTGTCACACCGTGTGTGTGTGTGTGTGTGTGTGTGCGCGCGCGCGCGCGCGACCTGCCGAATGGCCTCTGGATGGATGCCTGTGATGCCTTCTGCCTAGTCTGCTCAGAGCAGGTCGGGTTATTGCTAAACATGACATGAGGCTCCCCCACCCAGTATTGACCGCGGTTGTGTTGTCCCTGAAGGTCTGTGACCCAGGCCTGTGAGGACGAAGAGGATGAGGCTCGCCCTTTCCCCGTGATCCGTGTGGACCCGGACGCCTGTGTCCTCCCCAACGCCGCGCTCTGTGCCTTCAGTGTGCTGGATGACATGCTGGTCACCCTGGTCCAGGGCCCCACCCAGTGGAAGATGCAGCTGTTCGAGCGTCCCTGCCCAGGGGAGGAGCCTCGGCCTGGAAGCCAGCTCGGTGAGGTGGAGTTGTCCACCTGCACCCCTCCAGGTGGGGTGCCCGAGAAGCCTGCAGCCCCCAGCTTCCTGCCAGTGCTGTGCTGCGTGTTCCCACCAGACTCCAGGGCGCCTCATGGTCACCCCGAGGGCTGCGGCTGCTTCATGCTAGAGGAGGCCCTCTTTGGTCTCCTCTTCGGAGCTGACGCCACCCTCTTGCAGTCCCCCGTGATCCTCTGCGGTCTCCCTGATGGCCAGCTTTGCTGTGTGGTCCTGAAGGCCTTGGTTACTTGCGAGTTAGCTCCCGGTGACCCTAAGGTCCTGGTCAAGATCCTCCATCACCTGGAGGAGCCTGTGGTCTTCATCGGGGCTTTAAGGGCAGAGCCGCATGCTGAGGAAGAGGCAAGAGAGCTGCTGTCTGACGAGAACGTGCATTCTGACTGCCTTGTAGCCCTTGGCCACCAAGGCCGGACACTGGCCATCAAGGCCAGCTGGAGCGAGTTGGGGAATCTGGTGCCAGAGCTTCGCGAGTACAGCCTCCCGGGGCCTGTGCTCTGTGCCGCCTGTGGCAGGAATGGCCGCATGTACCACAGCACCCCCTCAAACCTCTGTGTGGTCGACGTGGCTCGGAGAGACACTCCTTGGAACCTCGAGAAGCCAGACGGGGCCATAGGAGGTCTGCCTTCCATGCTGTGCCCGGCCAGCTTGAACATCTGCAGCGTTGTTGCCCTCTGTGTGTCTACAAGGGCATCTACAGGTACGAGCTGCCTTAGGTGTCACCCAGCCCTGGGGCAGCCTCTCCCTCAGCTGTCCTTGCTCCTTTCTTTGTTCTTCGGTGAGACTTTTTCTAAGGTGGCAGATACAGGCTTTCCTCACCAGGCCTGTCACAGACCAGTCTCCTGTCTCGGGGTCGAGGTACCTCTGCATGCGTGTCCTGCCTGAGTGTGCTCTGGCCCCTCAGTCGAGTGCCGCTCACAACATGTGGCTTGTGGGGTTGGTGTCAGAGCATCCCCCACAGCAGGCCTCAAATCAGGTCAGGCCAAGCCTCCCTGCATCCTCTGAGAGCTGGATGAGCCTGCTTTCTCTGCTGGATGACCTGTTTACGAGCCATTCAGAGGGTGTCTCGGAGTTCTCTAAGAATGCTTTAGCTGGGTTTGCCTGACTCTGGGGTGAGAGGAAGACATTCCCCACCCCACAGTGCTTTCCCATTAAGGTCAGCTACTAGTACGTTAAATCTGCTGAAAACGCTTTGCAGGAGGAAAAGGCTTGGAAGAGCCAAACCGCCACAGGGTCGGGGCAGGGGTGAGTGTGGCCATAGACCAGGGCACCTGGGCACTGACTTTCAGCTTCTAAACTGCCTGCTTCAGGGTTCAGGGTAAGAGCTGTGTTGGGCGTAGGGAAGCAAGCAGACCTTTGGCAGGGGCAGCCTCTGTCCCCTCAGTGCCAAGAAGGAGGCAGGCGGATGTGGCGGAGAAGCCAGGCTTCTTGAGATGTACCCAGTGAGGATGAGGTGAGCGTAGCTCAGCCTCCAGGGTGCTTCTCTTTGGAAAGCTCACCGGCCTTGCTCTCTGTGGCCTGTTGCAGACTGAGGCACTTTTGAGTGGTCAGATGCCTTGCAGTGTCCTTGGCCCCTTTTACCCTGCCTGTGTGGGTCACTACCTTGGCATCATATCTGGGCTGATGTCGCCTCGTCAGTAAGCAGTTCAAAACGTGTATAGGGACCAGTGGTCACCTTCTCTGCCCAGCCCCTTGGTGTTGGCTTCCCCGGTCGTTGTCCCCGCCCCCCGTAACCTCATTTCTGGCCCTTTGCCAACCCTTTTCCTGGAGTCCAGAGCAAACCCTGATGAGCACGTGGCCGCTGCCCCAGACCTGCTGACTGGCCCTGCATGTGTCCATCATCAGGTAGCACCGAGCTCCTGGCCCTGTCTTCTAAAGGGCGCCTGATCTCCTGCGTCTTGGACTTGAACTCTGAGGTGCCTGTGCCTGCCAAAATGGCTGTGGCAAATGCAGGCCAGAAAATTAAGGAGCTGCTCTTGGACATCGGTGATGTCTCCGAGAGGTGAGCTGCGGGCTCTGGCTCAAGCCGAGCCTGTGTCTTGTCCTTGGGAAGCAGCATCCGGGGTGGCGCTGACCCAGGCTTGGCGGTCTGCGGGCCTTACAGCCTTGTGACTTGTTGAGGATATTCCCTTAGGCCTACCGGCTACTGTCTGTCATACTGTCACTGTTTGTGTGCACAGGGGGTGATTTGTAGGGCTAGCTCATCTCTAACAGGCGTAAACCGGTCCATTGTCTCCATCCTGTCTTGCCTCCTACAGACAGGGGAAGACCCGCTCCTCGGGCCGAGGAGCTACTCCCGTGCTCCGAGAGCTTTACCCAGATATGGCTCCCTCTGCTGTGGTCTCAATCTCCTGGGTGTCGTGTCTGTGCCTTGCAGAGTGTCCTTCCTGAAGAAGGCTGTTGACCAACGCAACAAGGCCATAACAAGTCTCAACGAGGCCATGAATGTGAGCTGTGCCCTGCTGTCCAGCCAGGATGGCGCCCGGCCCATCTCGTGCACCATCGCTACCTCCTGGAGCCGCCTGGAGCTGCGAGACATGCTGATGGCCACCTGTACACTGGAGAATAGCAGCAGCTTCAGCCTGGACCAGGGCTGGACCCTGTGTATCCAGGTGCTTACTAGTTCCTCCGCCTTAGACCTGGATGGGGCTGGTTCAGCTTTTACCTACACCATTCCAGTGGACAGACTTGGCCCGGGCAGTCGGCGGGAAGTGACGCTGCCCCTGGGTCCTAGCGAGAGTGGCATGCTCGACCTGCCAGTGACCATGTCCTGCTGGCTCTACTATAGCCTCAAGGAGGTGGTGGGTGGGGCCCTGGCCCCCTCCCACCCTCTAGAGGTCCCCTATCTGGAGAAGCTCCCTCTCAACCTTCCTAAGCAAGAGGGTGTCTGCCTGCCCCTGTGCAAGCGCACGGTGGACATGCTGCAGTGTCTGCGCTTCCCTGGCGTGGCCTCACAACCCGCGCAGGTGCCCTGTGTGCCTGGCTCTGCCTGTGAGCCTGTGGAAACCTTCCTGAAGGCCTGCCAAGCCCCCGGCAGTGAGCCAACTGGTGCTGCCTCCCTCCGGGCCAAGTACCTGCCTCCGTCTACAGCGTCCATCAGGGTGTCCGCGGTGCTTCTCAGAACTGCCCTGGAAGACGGTCACTCAGGTTGGTGGCACTACTGGCTTCACATTGGCCTCAGGGCCCTGCAGCCTGTGGAAGCAGGATGTTCCTCTCTCCCTGTGGCTCCTGTGAGTTCTGCTACCTCCTGATTGCTGTAGGAGTCTTGTGTCAGGTCTTGTGTGTTTTTTAAAACCTGTGCGGAGGTACAACCTAAGCGGTGGCAGATGCCACCAAAGAACAGCTTGGTGAGCTCTCACACACGGAGCACCAGAAGCTGGTCTGTCTGAGATCTGCGAGAACACTTGGCCAGGCTTTTGTTCCCACAGTGTGCTGAACTGTCTGTATTGTTTGTGGCAGAAGTATCCTGGTTGCTGGTACCTCTGTCCCGCCACTAGTGGATGTCGGATTGTGTGTCTGGCTTCACTCTGTCCTGGGGAGAGCTGAAGCCGTCTTGTACAGCATTTATGTCTGTGCACCAGGGCGCAGTTAGGACTGTAGCCTGTGCCTTGTAGGACCTCCCCGAATGGGCTTCTAAGTGGGCTTCTGGGTCCATGGTTCCTGATGACCCCCTATGCCTCCCTGCCTCTTGGGTAACTGGCTTAGCTCCCTGCTTGTGGTGGGACTGTGGGCCCTTGGGACACTTAGGTGGATTGGAAAGGGGACATTTGAGGGAAGCCACACGGGTGCCGTTTTACACCCCATTGGGCGCCTTTCTCTTCCAGGTTTCCACCTGTGCAGTGCTACGCTGCAGTGGCTCCTTGCCGAGAATGCTGCCGCAGCTGTCGTGAGGGCCCAGACCCTGTCCTCCATCCAGGGCGTAGCCCCAGATGGTACTGATGTCAACCTCATCGTCCGTGAGGCAAGCAGGGGTCACTTCCGTGTGCTTGGGATGGGGCCTCAGGGCCCTCAGTCCTCCGTGGGTCCCTGGCCCATCACTCATGGAGAGTTACTCTCACCTGCCTCTCAGTCTCGTCTGCCCCACCAAGACTGGGTCCCTGGGAGGACCAGCCCTGTCTAATCCATCACGGGCCCCGCTAGGGTCACAGTGGGCAATAAGTACAGTATTGTTGGTTGACCATCCCAAGCCAGTAGCAGCCCACCTGTTGGACCACCAGAGGGTGATGGGCCCCTTTGAGGGCCCTCAAGTGAGACAGCCCATCCCCTCAGGCCTTTCCTTCTCTGACACCCTCTTTTTGGGGTCCTCCTAGCAGCCAGGATCCCCTGCAATGGAGACTCTTGGAGAGTAAGCCGTGTCTGCCAAGAGCCGTGGGCCCTACTCCCAGAACTCAGGGAATGTTAGTTATCAGGCCGTGTCCTCCAGACTCCTCACCTCACTGACCAAGGCTAAGAATGAGCAGTGGTCCTGGCCAGTGGACAGAGTCCATGCTTACGTTGATGGCCAAGACCTTTCTGTAGCCCTCAGGCTCTGGTCTTACGCCACTGTGTAAAGAGCAGGCCAGGGCTACCCAGCCTCAGCCTGTGGAGTCAACACCATCAGGACCCCCTGGAGGGTGCTGAGAGACAGGCACTTTGGCCCTCACTCCATTCCTGGCATAGAGCCAAGCTTAGTTTAGGTCTGGGTGCAGCTCAGAATGAGGTGGTTCCTACAGGACTGGATTCTGAGTCGTCCTCATACGGCTGCCCCCTGCAAATTGGTTTCTCACTGCGGTTCCCCAGCCTTCCCGCCTTTAAAATGCGCAGCCGCTCAGGGCCTTATGTGTTGCAGGTAGCTGTGACTGATTTGAGCCCCGCAGGGCCCATCCAGGCCGTGGAGATCCAAGTGGAGAGCTCCTCTCTGGCCAACATGTGCAGGGCACATCATGCCATCGTCAGACGCATGCAGGTACCGCAGCCAGCGGGGGGGGGGGGGGGGGGGGGGGGGGGGGGGGGGGGGGGGGGGGGGGGGGGGGGGGGGGGCGATGGGTACCGCAGCCAGCGGGATTGGGGGCTCGGGAACAGGCTCTGCAGGCGGAGGCAGCCATCTGCGTTTCATCTGTGGACCCACACAGCTGCTGCAAGCAACATGGTGTCTTGCCACCTCTGCGCAAACGACACTGCCCTCCAGGGGTTGCATCAGCCCGCGTCCCCTGGAAGTTCAGAAATGGCTGAGTCTGTGTCTGATCAGTCTCTAGTCATTACCTGTCATGTCTGGGCTAAACCCCACCCGTGCGTGGATCCTAGGCCAAGGAACTACCCAGTGAGGTCCTAGGTTCAGAAAGACCCGCTTGAGCACAGAGTCTCCCTTGGGTGTCCGGCCGCATGGCTCTGTCCAGAGCACCCACCCCCCACCTGAGGCTGGTGTGGCCCGGGCTCAAGGCAAGGTCTGCAGTGGCCACTGGCAGTTCTGCAGTTAGTTCTTAGCTATTGCCTCCTCCAGCCTCACCCTGGAACCCTTCCCTGTGTGCCCTGGCGTTGCTTCCCGAGCCGACCAGTGCTCTGTGGACGGAGGGCCAGGTGCAGGTGCTAGCTGCTCTCAGAGCTGGAAGGTCAGCCCTAGCACATGACCCAGCGATCAGTCACCTCGTCCTGGGCCAGTTGTGAAGTGAGCGGTGTAACAGTAACCGGACGTAGCAAGGTTGAGGCTTTGTGTTGTCGGGAGTTCAGGCCCCATGCTGTAGACTCCAAAGCAGTGGTGCCACCAGCCAGCCCCCAAGAACTTCTACCAGCTTTTGCCCAAATTTCCCGTGATAAGGACACAGTCACGTAGGAGTAAGGCCACCCTAGTGACTTTACCGTGGTCTTCTGCAAAGACCCCATTGCAAAAAAGCTGCCTTCAGAGGAACTCGCATCAGGACTTGGTTTGTGATTTCAGGGGGACACAGTCGATCCTTGGTAGGGAATCACATGGCGCAGCTGCCCCCAGACTGCAGGGCAGCTTCAGCCAAACACCGCCATGGTCCGTAGACAGGAATCTCCCACAACCACCAGGACCTTGCCTGATGCTAGCTTCCCCTTAGACAGCATTCTCTAGGACCCTAGGTGGATGCTCAGCCTAGGCAGGTCTGCCTCTGGGAGCCTTTGCTCATATCTGAAAAGGCCATTTAGCAAGCTAGACTGCTTTCGGGAAGAGAGAATGAACGCCAGCCCTGAGTGAGCCTGCAGAGGGCATGAGCATTATCAGATGGGTTCTGCCTAGGGCCCAGTCCAAAGTCTGTTTGAGCCACAGAAGTGAGACAAGGGTTTAAAAGGGCTCTTTAAGGTGGGCGTTGTAGCATACAGTCCCAGCACTTGGGAGATAGAGGCAGGCGGATCTCCATGAGTTCGAGGACAGCCAGGGCTGTTATACAGAGAAGCCCTGTCTTAAAAACAAACAAGCAAAAAAGGTCCCTTTGTTCAGGCCTAGTGGTACATTCCAAAATCCTAGCAGTTGGTCAATTGTGGGCAGGAGGATCAGGAATTCAAGGCCAGCCTAAGCTTCATAGCAAGTTTGAGGCTCCTCTGAGTTATTTAAGGCCCTGACTTAAACTCCAGAAACGTCTCTCTTAGTGACTGTTGGTGGGGGCTGATGCTGCTCTGAGGAGGAAAGTCCTGGGGAACAGGGTGGGACAGATAAGGAGTGGTCACCGTGTCACTGCGACCTGAGGGGCGTGAAGATCCTGGCCTCTGAACCCAGGCATCCACTCTGGGAAGCATCCTCCAGTTCCCGCCCCCCAACCCTTCTGTTCCCCAGACTATGGTCACAGAACAAGCTGCCCAAGGCTCCAGCCCACCTGACCTCCGAATGCAGTATCTACACCAGATCCACGCCAACCACCAGGTGAGCCCCAGTTTCTGAGTATGAAGAGTGTCCCCAGATGACGTGTAGGGAAGACAGGACTTGGGGGGCACCAGCCATGTGGGGCTGCCCAGTTTTCAGTGTGGGCTGGGTTCTCTGGATGGGGTCAAGATGTATAGGGTGTGTCCACTTCCTGCTTCCCTGGCCGTACCCACGTGGCTGTGTGTCACATATTTAAGGCCCTGTGACCCGTCCCCCACCTCCCAAGCACAAGGTGTTCCTAGGTGGGGCACGGGCTGAGCTGCGCTGCTGTCCGCAGGAGCTGCTGCGCGAGGTGCAGACCCTGCGTGACCAGCTGTGCACGGAGGATGAGGTCAGCTCCTACAGCATAGCCCAGAAGCTGCTGCAGGTTTACAGGCAGCTCCGCAACCCTAGCCTTGTCCTGTTGTGACCAGGTATGTCCTAGTCCTCTGTCCACAAGTCCTCTGTGTGCTGACCTTTGTGGTTCTGCCCGGGTGGGGAAGGATGCCCCAGTTCCCCGGCTCAGCCAGGAGGGCTGAAAAAGTGGGGTGTGAGGTAGATTCGGGCAGTGTCTGAACCCACAAGGCTTGGCCACCTCTCATGTCTGCCTCCTCCCGGACAGCTGCTGGCCAGCTTCTCCTCCTGCGGGACACACTTCAGGCTGAGTTCTGGGGCTTGTTGGGCTGCACCCCTGTACTGGAACCTCTGCACCTCCGATGGGAAGGATCGGTGCCCAAATACTTGGGCCATGGAGACACAGGGTTACTGGAGTTCAGACTTGAAGGTGTGGGACTGTTCGGTTGCTGACCCCACCACACCCCAGGAGCACTGGCCGCCTCTCTGGAGCCACCAGGGGGCAGAATGCTCACTGCAACCAAAGCACAAAGACCGTGGGAGGGCTCCCCTAAACTGCCCGCTGCCTGAGCTGCCTCCTCCCCCAGCTGGGCCCTGCTGCTGGTGCTGTTTTTGCTATGGGGGAAGAGCGTGTCTGCAGAGCTGCTGTGAGTGCCGTCTGTGCCCTTTCCTGATGTCCCCCGTGTCAGCTGGCGTCTGCTCCCTTCCCGCCCCTCACCCTCTTCAGAGTCCACTGCGCTCTGTGCCGGTGGTGGGCAGCCCTTCCCAGCTACCATCCCCCGGGGCTCCTGTGGCCACTTGGGGCCCGAGATCTGCACCTCAAGGTCTGGACACTGAGCTGCCACCGTCACAACACAGGGTGTTTACGTGGGCGTTTGTCCGTCCTCCAGGACAGAGTCCTCCATGGAGATGGAATGGCCTCTCTTGACACCGCCCGGAGTCTGTACAAGTCTTTTGTAACAAGGTGCTCACCGCCAGGGTTGCCGGCTTACCTCACCTGCTGGCCTGCTAAGAGTCCTGTCCGTAGCTGGTTCCTCAGTCTACCTACCCTTGCCACCTCCTGCGTGGGAGCCTCTAGCTGCCTCGTAGCGTGCATGAGTGTCTGCTCTGAGCCAGTTAGAGAGTCCGGCTCAGCCCACAGGATGGACGGCGTGCCTGGGAGCAGAGAGGGTCTCCCAGGCTGAGCTGGCTTCTGTCTGTCACAGCTGACTTTTCTGGTGTCCCCTACTTGCTGTTATAGTCCACAGAAATTGCCAGGTTTGTCTTTAGCCTAAACTCCAGCAGGTTGGGAGCTGAGGCACGTGTCCTCAGGGATTGCTGGTGATGTCACCTCATCAGCCTCCCTGGGCCCCTGGACACATCTGGACTTGGACTTGTTATTCTTGGCACTGAGAATTGGTAGGGCCCAGCACCAGGCTCAGACGGCTGCTGGAGCCGAAGAAACACCAGGCTTAGCTGAGAATCTCACCTGAGTGTCATGGAGTCAGGGCCACCATGTTTCACCTGGGTCCCCCGGTCTTGTCCAACACCTGTGTGCTGTCCCCCATTCATGTCAGACAATGCCTGCCGCCCGCGACACCGCAGGCCTGGACCCGGGCAAGCCGCTTAGGTCAGCTCCAAGAGTCAATAGGGGTGTGTCCTGATGTGTGACCCTGGGTAAGCGAAGGGGGGGGGTGGGTCTGGCCATAACTTCCTTCCCAGCATGCCTCCTGCCTTTCCCCAACATTGCCTCCCCACCCCAACACACACTCTTGTCTTAGACTTGCAGCTCTCTGTGGGTCTCATTTGTCCTGGGTAGTTGGAGAGGACGTTAGGGTCCCAAGCAGGATCAGGTCTGCCTAGGTTAGAATGGCCTTCCTTAATCTCTGACCCAAAGCCTAGCAACTGCTGGAGCGAGGTGAGGCGAAGGGTCTGGCAGCCCCCGCTTCCAGCCATGGCCCTGCCTCTTAGGTCGGTAGAAGGTGAGGAGAACCTTGCTCAAAAGGGCAAAGGGTTTCCTATGGGTGGGGTCCAGGGCTGAGCAGACAGAACCCTGAAACTCTAGGGTACGAAAAGCCCACGGCAGCTGCGCAACAAAGGTTTAATGGTGGGGCTGTGGGGTCGGCCCCTGTGAGTCCTCAGTATTCCCAAAGAGCTTCCCCCGTAGGCAGGTCTGCGTCAGCGCGCAGCAACCCTGAAGCGCCGCCGCACAGGTATTTGCCACTGAGGGCGCGGATGGCGAGGCGGCCACGCTCTCGGAACTCGAAGAGGAAATCCTCCGCCAGGTCACCGTCGCTGCACACGCTCCCGTGGCTGCCAACGTACCAGAAGCCAGCTCCACGGCCTGGGGGCAAGGCTGGAGGTCGGCGGGGGCCCGGGCATCCCCTGCCCCCCATTGCCTCCCCGCAGCCTGCGTTCCCGCACCTCTGATCTGATAGGCACCATCCCTGAAGCTCAAGTGGAAGACATCGTAGGTGGAGCGGTTGGTGTCCAGCTGGTTGGATCCCCGGCGGTGGCAGACGAAGCCGTCCAGGCCACGCAGCACCAGGATGGGTCGGTTGATAAGTTTGAGGATGAACAGCTCGTCTCCACCTAAGGGAGAGGACGGAGTGGACCACTCTTGCCCCTGGCTACCATATGCAGGCTGCGGACTTAGGGTTCCGGGGGTCCCTAGATGTTGCTAATGTACAGGTGTTGAAAAGGCACCCAGGGTTCCCCAAAGACAGTAAAGGAAAAGACACCCTGGATCTGACTTCTTCCCTGATGAATGAAATGGGGAGGGACCTCAGATGCGCTGACCCGGGGTGGAAAGCTGCCCAACTTACAGAACACAGAGAGTGCTCACCCACAAAGTCACTGATGGCGGCCAGCTGCCCGTTTTTCTTCATGCACACATAACGACCGTTGCTGGCTTTAAGTGCCACCCGCCGGCCATGCCATTCCATTTCAAACATGGTGTTGGCAGAACTGAGGGAAGGGCAGGCATGATCTCAGAGAGAGAGGAGCGGAGTTTGGTCCCCTTTCCTCCATGGGTTCCAGGGATGAGACAGAAGCCCGCCCTCTGCAGAAACACCCATGGCCACTGGGAGCTACTCCCCACCCCCCGGTGAACATTTGCTATCATAGCTCAGGGTGCCAGTGGTGATGACGGTGGTGGACGCGGTGACAGAAGTGGTCGAGGTCACCGGGGGAGTGGCGCACGTGCCTCCAATCCCAGCACTCGGGAGGCAGAGGCACACCTCTGGGTTGGAGGGGGGTAGTGATGGTCATGTTTGTGAGTGATGGTGATGGTGGCGGTGACGGTATAGACAAGGACAGGTGCACTCACACTTGTGTGGCTGTGGCCTGAAGGCCCCCATGAGTGACCAGGGTCCAGTAGCCCCCAGTGCTGGAATAGAAAGTACACTTCTTTGTCTCCTGGTCAATTTGCATCAGGAAGGTCTCGTGGTCCAATTCTTCGTCCTGATTGGCTGAGACGTTGACTCCTGGAGGGAGAAGACAGTAGTGAAGCTCCTCACAACTCCTGGGAGGCAAGAGATGGGGAAACTTGGCCTGGCGATGGTGGTGCACGCCTTTAATCCCAGCACTTGGGAGGCAGAGGCAGGTGGATCTCTGTGAGTTCGAGGCCAGCCTGGTCTGCGGAGCTAGTGCCAGGACAGGCTCCAAAGCCACAGAGAAACCCTGTCTCGAAAAACCAAAAAAAAAAAAAAAGAGAGAGAGAGAGATGGGGAAACTTTTGAGAAGCCATGAAGCCAGAGGGAGTCTCAGCTAGAGCTCTCGGGTGTCAGAGAAGGACCATCCAGGGACCAGTGCACTCCACACGCGGCCTCTAAAGGGTGGACTCTTGACCCAGCTCTTCCCTCCCTTCCCTGGATAGCATCTCATGCTGGCAAATCCCCATTCTGCTAATCAGCGAGCAATCTGCTCGTTGCTGCTCTCTGGACCCCGGGTTCACAGCAACCTGTTTATAATTCACTTAAGCTGCTGGGGGCAGGGGGGTTCTGACCTTCCCCTGAGGTGACCTAGATCGGAGCCAGGGACTAGGAGCCTACCTACCGCCCACACAGGAGCCCTAGGGGAAGGCAGGCTGCCCAGGGCCCGCCCAGGGTTTGTGTAATGGAACAAGTGTTCCATGTCCTGGCTCAGCATGCAGGCACCAAAGCCTCCTCAGGATCATCCCTAAGCTCTGGCCACCTCCCACAAACCCATCAGGTTCCTGGCAACCAGATACTCTGAAGAGTATGGCGGGTAGAACCTCCAGGAGCCCTAAGGGCTCAAGGGGTAACAAGTGAGGAGGGAGGGACGAAGCCTGACTGTAGGGCCACATTGGAGCCAGCCCTGCCCTGCCAGAGAGGAGGGGAACAACCATAGCAGCCCCAAGTGGAGACCCTGAGATCTGAGATCTACCGCCTTTCTCTACTCCCGGAGACTGTGCCCAGGCATATTCGCCCCGAGAATCACTGCTTCCTTGCAGAAAAGCAGCCAGCCTATCCCAGAAAAGGGCCCAGCAGTTTGTTTAGTTTTGGTTTGTTTTTTTGAGATTTTATTTACCAAGTATACAATGTCCTGACTGCGTGTACCCCTGGAGGCCAGAAGAGGGCACCAGATCTCATTACAGGTCGTTTTGAGCCACCTTGTAGTTGCTAAGAATTGAACTCAGGACCTTTGTATGTGAGATCAGTCAGTGCTCTTACCTCTGAGCCATCTCTCCAGCCCCCAGCAGTTTTTTTTTTTAAGTTTTTCTTTTATTTATTTATTATGTATACAATAGTCTATCTGTGTATGACTGCAGGCCAGAAGAGGGCACCAGACCTCATTACAGATGTTCGTGAGCCACCATGTGTGGTTGCTGGGAATTGAACTCAGGACCTTTGGAAGAGCAGGCAATGCTCTTAACCACTGAGCCATCTCTCCAGCCCCCAAGTTTTTGTTTTTCAAGACAGGGTTTCTCTGTAGCTTTGGAGCCTGTCCTGGAACTAGCTCTTGTAGACCAGGCTGGTCTTGAACTCACAGGGTTTAGTTTTTATGTGCATGAGTGTTTTGCCTGTGTGTATGTCTGTATCACTTGTGTGTAGTGAACTCAGGGGTCAGAAGAGAAACTCAGATCTCCTGGTACTGGGAATCAAACCTGGGTCTTCTGGAAGAGCAGTTAGTGCTCTTAACTCCTAAGCTGTCTCTCTAGACCTGGCCCAACTGTCTTTTTTACTGTCCCCATCTCTGCCAGCTTCAGCATTGGAGTAACAGTTGCTGAGCTGGACAGCTGGAACCAAGGCCACCCCTAACCTCATGAAGTCAATGGGAAAGTCTGGGTAATGAGTCTCATGGATGAATGCAACAGGGCACAGGACAAGTGGCCTTTCAACAAAGCCTCTTGCTGGGACAGAGGTGAGAGCCAGGTCAAAGGACTTAGCTGGGTATGCCAACTAGCACATTCATTGTCTTCAGCCATTGCCACATGTCCATGTCACAGGCCAAGGTGCTGTGTCCCTATATCACCCTCCCCTGCAGACAGAATGCTACCAAGCATCTTCCTCCTCGTGGTCACCTGCTTCTAGGGAGCTGACCCGGCAGTGGGCGATCCCAGAGTCCAGACGGCCTGGACAGTGGTTGTGGGACATGTCTGATAGGATTCATGAGGGGCTGAGTCTGTCTGTTGCCAGCAATGTTCATGGCTGCGCTGCGCGTGAGCCCTGCTGTGACCGTGAGGGCGGGGAGGGGTGGAGGCTGTGGATGGGGCAGTAAAGAAGTCCAGTGGGGGCTGGAGAGATGGCTCAGAGGTTAAGAGCATTGCCTGCTCTTCCAAAGGTCCTGAGTTCAATTCCCAGCAACCACATGGTGACTCACAGCCATCTGTAATGGGGTCTGGTGCCCTCTTCTGGCCTGCAGGCATACACACAGACAGAATATTGTATACATAGTAAACAAATAAATATTAAAAAAAAAAAAAGTCCAGTGGGGGAAGCTGCACACTGGTGACTCACAGGCTCCTGACTCGGAGACAAGTTTGGGGCCAGGACAAATAGACCCAAATCCACCACTTAGACTACCTTGAACCCAGAATTACTTCCACCCAGACACATCGGTCCCAAGGCTGGGACAGCTGGCAGCATTAGGAGATCACCCATGAAAGGGAGGGACTCACAACAGGTTCATCAACATGCGGAAAAGAGGTCAGTGAGGTGGCTTAGCAAGACAAGGTGCTCGCTGCGAACGCCTGACAATCTGGGATTGGTCCAGGGATTCATGTAAAGGTGGGTGGAGAAAAATGACCTCTACAAGTGTGTCATGGCATGCGTGTGCCCATCTCTCTCTCTCTCTCTCTCTCTCTCTCTCTCTCTCTCTCTCTCACACACACACACACACACACAATTTTATTTCAGGACAGGATCTCATATGTAGCTCTGGAACGCACCGTGTACACCAGGCTGGTCCCAAACTCACAGAGATCCGCCTGCCTCTGCCTTGAAAGTACTGGGATTAAAGGTGTGCACCACCACACCCAGCTAATAATAAAAGCTAAAAGACTAAAAAGCAGGCTGGAGAAACGGCTCAGGGTTTAAGGACATTACACTCTTGCAGAGACCTGAGTCCTGTCCTCAGCACCCTTACCCAGTCGTCTACGGCCATGTATAGCTAGTGTTCTGGATGACCCGACACCCACTCTGGCTTCTGCAGGCACCTGCGCTCACGTGCGCACACCCCTCCCATGCACACATATACACACACTTTTATCTTAAAGGATGAAAAGTAATCCACACAGACAAGATCCTACCCAGCGCCTTGACTTTTTTCTTTAGTGCTGGGGATAGAACTCAGGGTGTTGTACACAGAAGGCCAGTGCTCCCCAGAGTTATCTCTCCAGCCCGCATCCCACTACCACCTCCACCACCACCACCTCCACCTCCACCTCCACCACCTCCACCTCCATCACCACCACCTCCTCCACCTCCACCTCCTCCACCACCTCCACCTCCACCACCACC